>NC_057798.1:557955219-558194567 GCF_018294505.1 Triticum aestivum
GAGGGGTGTGGCATACTGCAAAACGGGACTCCACGGGATACTGTTCATCTCCACTGTCGACCTCCTCCATCCTCCACGGGCTACCGTCGATCTCCTCCAGCCTGCACCACGCGCTACTCCACCGGCTACTGTTCAACCACCCCTCCACGGGCACCCCTCCACCGTCTACTGTTCATCCAGCCCTCCACACCACAGGGTCCTGTTCAACCACCCCTCCACGGCCACCCCTCCACCGTCTACTGTTCATCCATCCCTCCACACCATGGGTTCCTGTTCATCCAGAGGCAACGCCACCGTTCACTGTTCATCCAAACCCCCCCGCAACGCTCACTGTTCATCCCAGAGGCAGCATCGATCGGCTTCAGTTAGCAGCAGTAGCGAAGGAATCGCTCCATCGGGTTCAGTTAACATGCAGCTGCGTCTCTGGCCTGCCCAGGACGAAAAGACCATTTTCTGTCATGATTTTTTGTCATAGAAATAGGAGCCCACCACATCTATGATGATACCAGATTTTGTCACAATTATCGTCATAGAAGTGTCATATGTATGACAGGAAAAAAATTCGTTTGGCCCAAAATGTCACGGATGTGTATTTTTTTTGTAGTGAAGCCCATGGACACGTACCTAACCCCAAATAGAACTCTCACATAGACCATGGGTTAGTACACAAAGCACAATGGACAATGCTTACGATACCATGGGATCACTTGATCCCTCTTGGTACATCTTCTACGCTTTTTGAGTTGATCAACTTGATTCACTCTTGACTTAGTCTTGATCAACCTTGAATCTTTCCAACGCTCTTCATTTGGATGATGTCTTGAAGTTAAACATGAATGATCACACAATCTTCTTCTTCAAGACATGCTTGCAATAAGCTCAAAACTCACATGACCAATCTTTGGATAATTCCTTAATAGCACCTTGGTCAACTCATAAACTCCTTGAAACCAACACATGGACTTCAAGAAAAGCCTATGGACTAATCCTTCAAATATAACTCAAGACAACCATTAGTCCATAGAGATTGTCATCAATTACCAAAACCAAACATGGGGGCACCACATGTTCTTCCAATCTCCCCCATTTTGGTAATTGATGACAATCACTTTCAAGAGAGTTTATATAAGGAATTATGCATGTCCATGCAATGCAACAACCAATAATGCATGCGTAAGAGATGCAAATGCTCTTAGGAACAAACCAAAGCCAGCAGAGACAACTCTCTAAACTTCTCCACAAAACTCTCTGAAACTTCTCCCCCATTGGCATCGATTGCCAAAATGGGCGAAAAGCCTAGAAGGCTAATATAAATTGTGTTCCTCCATAAATTGTGTATTTCTAAACAAGAGAGTGGAATGCAATACACATATCCAATGATAAATACTTGGAGAAAGACAAACTATATTGAGGCCCAAAGAATGTGAAAGAAAGATATGCCACAAAGACATAGCAAAGAGAGAAACAAGCAATCAAGCAATCAAAAGATACCAATTGAAGCAAGCAATCAAAGGATATCAATTGAACCAACAAGACCAAAGATCCTATGAGCCACATGAATGAAGGATATTATGATATGAGACGAGGAGTGTTCTAAAGAAACTAGAGAAGCTCCCCATGATTTTTGCACAAATAAGATTTTTTTTTGTAATTGGATACAAAGTGCACAAAATAGGATCATAGCTCCCCCAAAATCAATAGAAACTTACAACAAGTGCAAGTGAGCATATATGAAACCAAGCCTAGCACTTGCAACAAACAAATGGTTGAGCAACATATAAACGGGGCAACTTAAGAGTAGGCTCAACCAAAATGATGTGTGCGAATCATGGCAAAGCACTTGAGAAGACTAATGTAAGGGTGAGCATTAAGCATCAACATGGTCTTGAAAAGTATGAGGCACACGGTGCAAGGCCTATCATTCCCACACACAACTAGCAAAAAGGGTTTACAAGCTTACTAATAAGCAAATAAGGAACCTATGCTTGTGACAACCCGTGGTGAAGATATAAAAGGAAGCTCCGTTAAGAGGAGGGATACCAATTAAATTGGCAAAGCCTCATCATAACAAGCAAGAGGGAAATAATCTTCACCACACAAGAGTGCAACAAGATGCAACGAGAAATGACCTGCACTCAAGATAGATCCTTTCACGAAACCACCAAGGAAAAAGGTGAACGTGTAAGAATAAGGATATCAACTAGAGATGTAACTTCTCTCAAGTGTATAAGATTCTCGGTAGATCAAATCATGATGATATCAATCCACAAAGAAGGGTGTACACATGAAATAGTTACAAAAGAACAAGATATCCACAAGGAAGTCATACATATACAATAAGATATTTGCTTGGAAGCATAGCACATGGCTAGATATGGTATTATTGTATATAAATGAATTCCTACCACACAACCATCAAAGACATTAAAACTAGCAACAAGAGATCATTCTTGGGATGCTTTGAGAAAGGGAACAAGTATCACAAGAAAGAAAGAATTACATGCCATGATACAACCTACACAAGGTTGATGCAAGAAATGTGTGCATGAAGTAGATGATGATACTTGTTACCGAGATACCATTGGAAGGATGTAGTAGATACCAATTGAAGGTAGATGGTAGTTCATTGATCATCCTAGCTTGACTCCAATAAGCACATGGTGAAAACACCTTCCTTGTGAGCGAGTCGAGCATCCAATGCATCTCCAAATGTTCCTAGAAGAACAACACAAACTAAACGGTACCCAAACTCATTGGGACCAAATAGTTAGAAACACCAATACATAGGACAAACTCCACATAAATATGTGCATAAAGATATGAAAATAAATATCATGCACATCTCATCCAATTTGAGACTTGGTGGCCTATATATTGGGTCAAAGAAAGAAAGCATGCCAAATAAAATACATGAAGTAAATATGCATGCTCAAAACTTTCAAGAACCAAAACCAAATGAAAGCGAAAAGCCAAGGAAAAAGGATACCAAATGGAGAAATCATCACTTGGAAGATATCATTAAAGATACATCAAGGAATGAGATATCCAATGGTACACACTAAAAGAAAGATATCAAACTCCCAAAAGAGAGAATGGTTCCAAACAAACCAAGCCCTCTACAAAGTTTCATGATGGCACAAGTACCAAAAGGAACGGCTTGCCTTCCACCAAAACACACTTGATAAGGATCACAACAAGAGTTTCCAAAAGAAAATAGGATAGCTCCCCCACGAGTTGTGCACTATAGAGAATTTGCATTTGAATACAAAATGCACAAGGTGGGATCACAACTTTCACTATATCTAGAAAACACTAGACAAGAACAAGAAATTAACAAGATCCACAAGTGGTATGGAAGACAACGGGAGTTGACACAATCCTTGGCAAGAGAAAAGAAAAATAAAAACAAAAGCCAATGTAAAGATGATCAATAAATTCTACCACACATAAGTGACTACCAATTGTCAAAAGACAAGAAGTATTTGGAAATAATTCTCGGTGGTAGATAACAAGGATATCCAGCATCATCTTCTCACCAAACACAAGCAAATTGCAACTTGTAGAGCTAACATGTCACCTAGGAACAAGATAATTAATAATATCAACTCTAAGTGACAATATCTCAAATGTACACATTTTCTAGGCTTGTAATATGCACATAGCATATTACTCCCCCATAATGTGATACCAAAGAAAACTTAACAAGAGGCAATAAGAGGAACCAACAAGAGATAATCAATGGAATTTTTAGAATTTGAACTTCTCATGAGAGGTATACCACCTAGCCACTAGATAATCTTGTAATATCAACACTAGATGGTATTCCTCATGTACACACATTTATAGGATTGTGAGGTGCCCAAACCACATCACTCCCCCAAAATGGGATGTTCCATTAATCTCTCACACGAGCCAACTAGGATACAAACAAGAAGCATAAAGGCTCAATGCACGACACACACGTACATGATGTGCAAACCAACACACACATACTTGATTGCTCAACACAAGCAAGTTGGAAGCACAACATATACAAACACATGCAAGGAACAAAACCAAAACATGCAAGTGGGCAAGTAACTTTCATGTAAACAATTTAAGTACAAGTTACCGCAAGGAGGCACATTGGATATAAGATAGAAACTTGATAATCTAATTGACTTGGCTTGAGACAATAAGAATGATGAAGTCCCCTTAATTCTTCATAATGTAGCCAAGTCTCCAATGCCCTCCAACAACACCTATTGATCAAGTTTGAGCTTGGTGGTCCCCAACCAAGTTGGGTCCTAAGAGGTTAGTCACAATAGGCTTGGCTACCCAAATGGTTCTTTTCTTGACACCACTTTGAGTACCAACAAACTTGGCAAACACATTGCCAACCTTATCCTTCCCAAGAGAATAGATATAATCAATAATAATTGGGTTGGATAAGTTACCACTAGTGCATGAAGAAGCAACGTGACCTTTCTCACGACATAAGTAGCAACGTCTACTCTTCACTTTCTTCTCACTTGATTTCTCAACAAGAGAAGCATTAACTTGAGTCTTCTTGGGAAGTGGACTTTCTTCAACTTGAGGTTGAGCATGAGATTGAACTTGTGGCCTCTTCCCTTGTTGCTTTACACTAATGGCTGCCTTCTTCAATGGGCAAGATCTAACATGATGCCCTTCAATTTTGCACTTGAAGCAAATAATCTTGGCCGAATTCTTGACTTGTTCTTGGCCCTTCTTCTTGATTCTCTTGGACTTCTTCTTCTTATTGGAGTTGAATCCAAGTCCACCTTTGTCATTGGGGGATTTTTGCACACTCAAGATATTGTTGAGTGTGTATTTCCCTTCATGACTCTTTTCCAAGTCTTTCTTCAAAGAAGTGACTTGGGCCTTGAGCTCTTTGATTTCCTATACATGGTTAGACTCAACACAAGTACTAGAGTAAGTATAAGCTTCATCGTTAGAGCAACAAGGCAAGGAAATAAAATCATCACAAGATGTACCAACATTGTGAGTATATGAATTACAAGGACTAGCACATGGCAATATACTATTTTGACTAGAAGTAGTGCTAGTATCCACATGAGGCTCACTAGATGTTACCTTAGCAATCATGGCCTCATGAGCTATATTTAGCACATTACGGGATACTAGAAGATCATCATGAGAGCTTGAGAGCTTTTCATGACTTTCTTCCAATTTCCCATAATTGCTAGATAGCACCTCAAGTTGAGCCCGTAGCTCAACATTCTCCTTCAAAATGGATTCTTCACAAGTAATAGAGTTAGTAGCACAAGCATCATCATTTACAACAATAGGAGAGGACAACTTGCCAACCTCTTTTAAATAAGAAGCTTCAAGTTGGGCATGAGACTCGGTGAGTTTGATGAGCTCACCCTTGATGACCCTTGAGCCATTTTCGAGGTGCTCAAAATCCTCAAGGAGTCTAGCATGAGAAACTTCAAGCTTAGCATTTTTAGTTTTGAAATCATTGGCCACCTCAAGAGCTCTATCATGAGATTCCCTCACTCTAGATAATTCTAGAGCAAAAGTCTCCTCAAGAGATTCGGAGGTGATTTGTTCATGTTCAAGAGCTTGATATAGCTCCATGATCTCATTTGCGTAATCACGCTCATGAGCTTCCATTTTCTCAATGGTGACCTCATGCTCCTCTAGATGAGATTCCAACTCCTCAATGTATTTCTTGCCATCAATGGCAATGGACATTATTTCCATGAAGTTGGAATGAGCAATTTTGTTTTTATGAAGAGCTTGAAAATCGTTTCCCCCTTAGTTTTTAAGGAGGCAACATTATCATTCTCTTCATCATTATCCTCATCATCATTAGCATCAACATCATCATCAAGAAACATATTGGGGTACAAAGTAGGAGATACCTTTGACGCCTTAGCCATAAGGCAAAAAGCAATATATGATGATGTAGGATCCCTTGAGGCACCATTAAACACCACATCTTGTTCCATGGAGTGTTCGGTTTCCTCTACATTGTTAGCACAACAATTCAAGGAAATATATGCGTTTTTATCATGGCAACAAGACATAGCAAGCATATCATCATGAGATTTAGTCAAGCAATTTCTACATTATATGCAAGGACTATCAACACAAGCATGTGAAACATTTGGAGTGCTCGAAGTGTTAAAGCCCAAAGAAGGAGCATTGCAATAATATAGTGATGAAGTATCATCCACAATAAGCATACTATCATCATTGCAATGACCAACACTACTCACCATAGCATTACCTTGTGGCAAACCACATGTAGGTGAAGTAGAAGAAGTTGAGAAGACTATACGGCTGGAGGTGGAGGGAGAGCAATCATCCCCACAAATCTTGGACACGCCATATTTATCTTGAAGCTTCGTCCACAACTCATGAGCATCCCGGAACGACATGAGTTGAAATATAACTACATTTCTCAAAGCATCGAAAAGCACATTAGAAGCTTGAGCATTGAGATAAGAGTTTTTCTCATCCTCTAAAGATAATCTTTGGGGATCCTTTGGAGGAGAAAACCCCATATCTACAATTCGCTCTAAATTTGGGTCCATGACCCTAAAAAGATTAAGCATGTGAATTACCCAAACATCAAAATTTGTGCCATCGAAACTAAGAGTGTCAGAGAATCATAATCCCCTAGTCGACATCTTTACTCTCTAGGCGGTAAAGCCTAATGAAGAAAACAAGGCTCTGATACCAATTGAAAGATTGTGGATTTCGCCTAGAGGGGGGGTGAATAGGCACTTTAAAATAATTAGGTTTCGACTTGAACAAATGCGGAATAAACCTAGCGGTTAATTTGTCAAGCACAAAACCTACAACAACTAGGCTCACCTATGTGCACCAACAACTTATGCTAAGCAAGATAAGTAACTATGTGATAGCAAGATATATGAAAAACAACAATATGGCTATCACAAAGTAAAGTGCATAAATAAAGGGCTCGGGTAAGAGATAACCGAGGCACGCGGAGACAACGATGTATCCCGAAGTTCACACCCTCGCGGAGGCTAATCTCCATTTGGAGCGGTGTGGAGGCACAATGCTCCCCAAGAAGCCACTAGGGCCACCGTAATCTCCTTACGCCCTCGCACAATGCAAGATGATGTGATTCCACTAAGGGACCCTTGAGGGCGATCACCGAACCAATACAAATGGCAACCCTTGGGGGCGGTCACCGAACCCGTACACTTTGGCAACCCTTGGGGCCGGTCACCGGTACCCGTCAAATTGCTCGGGGCGATCTCCATAACCTAATTGGAGACCCCGATGCTTGCCCGGAGCTTTACACCACAATGATTGAGCTCCTAACAACACCAACCGTCTAGAGAGCTAAGGCACCCAAGAGGAACAAGCTCTAGGGTGTCCAAACACCCAAGAGTAACAAGCTCAAGGGTACCAAGCACCCAAGAGTAATAAGCTTCTCAACTTGTAACTTTCACGTATCACGTGGAGAACTCAAACCGATGCACCAAATGCAATGGAAAGGGCACACGGAGTGCCCAAGTCCTTATCTCTCAAATCCCACCGAAGCAACTAATGCTAGGGAGGAAGATGAGAGGAAGAACAAGAAGGAGAACATCAAGAACTCCAAGATCTAGATCCAAGGGGTTCCCCTCACATAGAGGAGAAAGTGATTGGTGGAAATGTGGATCTGGATCTCCTCTCTCTTTTCCCTAAAAAACTAGAAAGAATCCATGGAGGGATTGAGAGATAGAAAGCTCGGAGAAGGTCAACATTGGGGGAAGAATATGAGCTCAAAGGATAAGGTTCAATGGGGAAGAAGACCCCCTTTTATAAGTGGGGAAAAATCCAACCGTTATGCTCACAGCCCGCACAGAGCGGTACTACCGCTCCAAGGAGCGGTACTACTGCTAGGGCAGTAGTACCCCTTTGAGAAACAATAGCGAGGAGGCAAAAGGCCAGTAGAACCGCTGGAGCGGTACTAGCGCTCGTCCTCACGGTACTATCGCAAATGGTAGCGGTACTACTGCTTGCGAGCGGTACTAAAAAAATACTTCCGTTCCTACCTCCGCTGAGCAAAACACGAGATTTTGGTCCGGAGCGGTACTACCACTCAGGAGCCGCGGTAGTACCACTCCGGAGCGGTAGTAAAAATTTACATCCGCTCTAGTCGCGGTAGTACCGCTGCAGCCTTTACTAAAACAGCCACAACTTTTGCAAACGGACTTCGAATTCAATGAAACCAAGTTTGTTGGAAAGCTCATGACATGGGCTAACACAATATAGATAGAAATATAAATAATAAGCAAATGAGAAAAGTCCCATAAGAAAATGGTGAGAACCCTTGCTTGGATAAGACCGGTAAAACCTCCAACACCGAAAACATCATAGAAGACGCATGCAAACTCCGTTTTCGATGAACTCAAGCTTGTCTTCAAGATGACCAGAAGCTCTAAGACTCGCAAAGAGAACCAAACAAGAACCAAGAAACATGATGCAAGGATGCAATGGTTTGAGCTCTCTACTAACGATACGATCAAGCTACCAACTTGAGAGCCCCCCTTGATAGTACGGCAAACGATCCTATAACCCGGTCTCCTAACTACCACCACGAGACCGGTAAAATAGAAAACCTATCAAGGGCAAACCTTTGCCTTGCACATGGTCCACTTGAGCTAGATGATGACGATCTTGACTCCCTCAAGTTGGACCACCTTTCTTGATTGCGTTGGCTCGATGAAGACTAGGTGATTGCTCCCCCATAGTCCACTATGGGTGAGCCACTCTTAGGCACATCTTCACAAGTCCATTGACACCACAATGGATGGCAAGATTCAAGCACTTGATCTCTTCATGATGCTCCACTTGAACTTGCATAGGACAATCTTGATGACGATCACCAGTTGATGTCATCCTTTCCATGGGTTGTATGATATCTTCCTCTTGACGCAAGCCCATGGACACGTACCTAACCCAAAATAGAACTCTCACATAGACCATGGGTTAGTACACAAAGCACAATGGACAATGCTTACCATACCATGGGATCACTTATCCCTCTTGGTACATCTTCTATGCTTTTTGAGTTGATCAACTTGATTCACTCTTGACTTAGTCTTGATCAACCTTGAATCTTTCCAATGCTCTTCATTTGGATGATGTCTTGAAGTTAAACATGAATGATCACACAATCTTCTTCTTCAAGACATGCTTGCAATAAGCTCAACACTCACATGACCAATCTTTGGATAATTCCTTAATAGCACCTTGGTCAACTCATAAACTCCTTGAAACCAACACATGGATTTCAAGAAAAGCCTATGGACAAATCCTTCAATTATAACTCAAGAAAACCATTAGTCCATAGAGATTGTCATCAATTACCAAAACCAAACATGGGGGAACCACATGTTATTTCAACCTTGATCTCCATCATTGCGTCGTGGTCGTCTCACCAACTATTGCTAACTCATAGCAATAAAGTAAAACAATCACATGGCGTTTGCATTTCATACAATAAAGAGACAACCATAAGGCTCCTGCTGGTTGCCTGATATCTTACAAAACATGATCATCTCATACAATAACGTATATCACATCATGTCTTAACCATATCACATCACAACATACCCTGCAAAAACAAGTTAGACATCCTCTACTTTGTTGTTGCAAGTTTTACGTGGCTGCTACGGGTTTCTAGCAAGAACCGTTCTTACCTACGGCAAAAACCGCAACGGTGATTCGTCAAGTTTGCTGTTTTAACCTTCTTCAAGGACCGACCATAGTCAAATTCGATTCAACTAAAGTAAGAGAAACAGACACCCGCCAGCCATGTTTATGCAAAACTAGTCACAGGTCAGTGGCTGGAACCGGTCTCATGTGCGTGGACATGTATGGTTGGTCCGGGCCGCTTCATCCCACAATACCGCTGAATTAAAATAAGACGTTGGTTGTAAGCAGTATGACTATCACTACCCATAACTCTTTGTGTTCTACTTGTGCATATCATCTACGCATAGACCTGGCCCATGATGCCACTGTTGGAAATCGATGCATGGAAAACAAAAAATTTCTACACACACGCAATGATCTATCCATGGAGATGCATAACAACGAGGGTGAGAGTATGTCTGCGTACCCTCGTAGACCGTAAGCGGAAGTGTTTCACAACACGGTTGATGTAGTCGAACTTTCTTAGCGCTCCAACCGATCTAGTACCGAACACTTTCGGTACCCTCCGAAACACTTCCGGTGTCCGAATACAACCGTCCTATATATCAATCATTACCTCTCGACCATTTAGAGACTCCTCGTCATGTCCGTGATCTCATCCGGGACTCCGAACAACATTCGGTCACCAAGTCACATAACTCATATAATACTATATCGTCAACGAACGTTAAGCGTGCGGACCCTAGTGTTCGAGAACTATGTAGACATGACCGAGACACCTCTCCGATCAATAACCAATAGCGGAACCTGGATGCCCATATTGACTCCTACATATTCTATGAAGATCTTTATCGGTCGAACCGTTATGACAACATACGTAATTCCCTTAGTCATTTTCTTGCAAGCTTATGATGTGTATTACCGAGAGGACCCAGAGATACCTCTCCAATACTCGGAGGGACAAATCCTAATCTCGATCTATGTGAACTCAACAAACACCTTCGGAGATACCTATAGAGCATCTTTATGGTCATCCAGTTACGTTGTGACATTTGATAGCACACAAGGTATTCGTCCGGTATCCGGGAGTTGCATAATCTCATAGTCGAAGGAATATGTATTTGACATGAAGAAAGCAATAGCAATAAAACCGAACGATCATTATGATAAGCTAATGGATGGGTCTTGTGCATCACATCATTCTCTTAATGATGTGATCCCGATATCAAATGACAACTCATGTCCATGGTTAGGAAACCTTAACCATCTTTGGTCAACGAGCTAGTCTAGTAGAGGCTTACTAGGGACATGGTATTTGTTTATGTATTCACACATGTATTTAAGTTACCGATCAATACAATTCTAGAATGAATAATAAACCTTTATCATGAATAAAGAAATATAAAATAACAACTTTATTATTGCCTCTAGGGCATATTTCCTTCACAAGCCGTGACCCGGCTCTGCTAGTCACCATCGTCGTTGCCACACACGTCGCAACGCCACGCCACCCCATCGCCGGTCGGGCACCCTCCAACTGCAATGTAGTGCACGCCCAGCCTGCATGAATCACAAATGGGACCAAGATCTTCAAGATGGCGCCCCCAAGAGGGAATACGATGTTGAATACGCCGCCGCCACCTGATCCAACCAGGATCATGACTTTCGCCCGAAGATCTTGACCTAAGAGCGAAGGATACCCAAATCACCTCGACGGCGCCTCCAAGGAAGAAAGCGACGCCCACGGGCGCCGCCGGCGGCGGCCGGCAAGAACCGGCCAAGCTTTTGCTCAGATCATCGACACCACCACTCCCACGCCAGCAACTCCACTGACCCGCGCACCCCTGCACAACAACAATGCCATGACCGTGCAGGGAGCACCACCATGCCTTTTTGTCGAACCAACCATGGCAAACCACCCTCCGGGCAGGAAAGGGCATACTGCCACCCCGCAACTTCTCGCCGGCCAGATTCGGCGGTCCAGAGCCCACGCAGAACGCAGACGCAACAACCCGAGCTGCCAGAGCTGTGACCCACCGAAGAACCGCTGTCGCCGAGGTGCCTAGACAGGAAGGACGAGCCTCCCACCACCAGCACACCGCGGCCACCACGTCACCCACGCAAACTCCAGCGGCCGACACGTCAACCACCTTCCCGGAGCCGCCGGCCCGGATGCCAGCCCTCGATGCCCGCCAGAGCTCAGTACTGCACCATGGAGACGCCAAGCACCACGTCATCGACGCACACCGCCCGCTGCAGTCAACTCCACCATGGAGCCGCCAAGCACCGGCCTGCCAACGCTTCACGCACCACTTGGCCGCAGCCACCGAGGGCGGAGAAGCTGTTGGGGATCGTAGCAGAAATTAAAAAATTTCTACGCATCACCAAGATCAATCTATGGAGTAACTAGCAACGAGAGAGAAGGGAGTGTATCTTCATACCCTTGAAGATTGTGAGTCGGAAGCGTTGCAAGAACGCGGTTGGAGGAGTCGTACACGTAGTGATTCAGATCGCGTCCGAATCCGCTCTAAGCACCGAACAACGGTGCCTCCGTGCTCAACATATGTGCAACCCGGTGACGTCTCCCGCGCCTTGATCCAGCAAGGAGGAGGGAGAGGTTGACGAAGAAGGCTCCAACAGCAGCACGACGGCGTGGTGGTGATGGAGTGGCAGTTCTCCGGCAGGGCTTCTCCAAGCTCTTGCGGAGGAGGAGAGGTGTTGGGGAGGGGAGGGGCTGCGCCTTGGATGTGTTGTTGCAGCCCTACCCTCACCCCTCTATTTATAGGGAGAAGGGGGAAGGGGGCCGACCCCCTCTAGATGAGATCTAGAGGGGGGGCGGCCAAGGGGAGGGGGATTGCCCCCTAAGCAAGGGGGCGCCCCCTTTAGGGTTCCCCCAACCCTAGGCGCATGGGCCCTAGGGGAGTGGCGCCCAGCCCTCTTAGGGGTTGGTTCCCTTACCTCTATAGCCCATGAGGCCCTCCGGGACAGGTGGCCCCTCCCGGTGGACCCCTGGAACCCCTACGGTGGCCCCGGTACAATACCGGTATGCCCCCGAATATTTTCGGTGACCCTATGACAACTTCCCATATATAAATCTTCACCTCCGGACCATTCCGGAACTCCTCGTGACATCCGAGATCTCATCCGGGACTCCGAACAACATTCGGTAATCATATACAAATCTTCCTTATAACCCTAGCGTCATCGAACCTTAAGTGTGTAGACCCTACGGGTTCGAGAATCACGCAGACATGACCGAGACAGCTCTCCGGCCAATAACCAACATCGGGATCTGGATACCCATGTTGGCTCCCACATGTTCCACGATGATCTCATCGGATGAACCACGATGTCGAGGATTCAAGTAATCCCGTATACAATTCCCTTTGTCAATCGGTACGTTACTTGCCCGAGATTCGATCGTCGGTATCCCAATACCTCGTTCAATCTCGTTACCGGTAAGTCACTTTACTCGTTCCGTAATGCATGATCCCGTGACTAACTACTTAGTCACATTGAGCTCATTATGATGATGCATTACCGAGTGGGCCTAGAGATACCTCTCCGTCACACGGAGTGACAAATCCCAGTCTCGATTCGTGCCAACCCAACAGTCACTTTCAGAGATACCTGTAGAGCACCTTTATAGTCACCCAGTTACGTTGTGACGTTTGGTACACCCAAAGCACTCCTACGGTATCCGGGAGTTACACAATCTCATGGTCTAAGGAAATGATACTTGACATTAGAAAAGCTCTAGCAAACAAACTACACGATCTTGTGCTATACTTAGGATTGAGTCTTGTCCATCACATCATTCCCCTAATGATGTGATCCCGTTATCAATGACATCCAATGTCCATAGTCAGGAAACCATGACCATCTGTTGATCAACGAGCTAGTCAACTAGAGGCTCACTAGGGACATGGTGTGGTCTACGTATTCACACATGTATTACGGTCTCCCATCAATACAATTATAGCATGAACAATAGACAATTATCGTGAACAAAGAAATATAATAATAACCATTTTATTATTGCCCCTAGGGCATATTTTCAACAGAAGCGAGATCTGGCCAAGCCCGGAACGGATCCAGCCAATACCCGCGCAGACGCCGCCCCGCAACCCCGCCGGCCGCCCCCGCCTCCAAGAAAACGCAGCCGCCGCGCGCGCTACGCCGCGGAAGAGGAGAAAACGCCCCACTGCCACCCTCCCTGGGGCACTCGCGGGCTTCGCCGGCGGGCCCTCCGCCGGCGGCGATACGCGGGAGTGGGGAAAGGATGGCTTTGCAGCGGCGGCACTAGGTTCCCCCGTGTCGCCTGAGCTAGGCGACTCGGGCGTCGGGAGCACGAGATATCCCGTTTAATTTTTTTTAATCTATACGCACTACGTTATGGAACATAGGAAGTATGGTAACAAAAACAAGTAGGCTTTTGTATAATCCTGATGATTACTTCAGGTTCGTACGTGGGGACGACGTAACGGAGAGCGCCCAAGTAAGATCCACTTGGTTGTAACGCGACAATCCTGGCCGTTGCCAATAATTGGACGGCATGGTAGCTGTGGCTGCCTGCCCTCGCCAGCAAAGCATCTTCTGTTCCTGTCCATTCTCTGCTAAACGGCTGCCCTGTCCAATGCTATGCTTTGGACAGTTGCGCAAGCTAGCTTCTTATATTCAACAATTGGAAGATTTAGTTGCTCAGCTGTATTAGAAGCTTTGGTTTAGTTATTACAAAACGGTCTGACAAGTTGGAACTTTTGAGTAGTTAGGTTGCTGCAGCATCCGACCCAACTCTACTTTTGTGCAAACGGTCTGACAAGTTGGAACTTTTGTGGTTTTTTCTTTGAGGAGGACGGAGTTTCTGTGGCGGCAAGATGGAAACGCCAGCCAGAACATGGGACATGCGCTAACAACAAAAATTGCGCAGGAAATGAGTGCCGAAGCTTTGGCTACGTGGTCGAGGTATATACGTACGTCATACACGTATGGTGTGGCCCACACATGTATACACACCGACAAATATACCTCGACCAGCGTCGTTATTCAGAATACAGGATACGAGGATCCAGTCCAGTGAGATCCAAGTCCAAATCTAAGCTGCTAGGGCGAGGACCAAACCGCAGATTTTACCCCGATACGTCGGCCACCGCCCAAAAACCCGTGCATTTTCCCGTGCTGAAAGTAGGAGTACCAGCACACCTGTGGAGCGCCCGCTGCATACGGCCACATGCACCCGCGCCGCGCGTGCCCAGGTTCCGCGGGAAACGGCCGTAACGGCCAGGTCTGGTCGGTCCTTGCCGTCCACGCCCAGTCGGCAGCAGGACGGGCGCGTCAAGGCAATCACAGCTGGGGACGCCACAATGAAAGCTCCACGGATCGCCCAACACCAGCCAATTGTCTAGTCGGTGAGCCAGTGCCTTTAATTCCATCGCCGATATTATATCGTTTAATTAAAGAAAAGTTGCAAGGAAAGAAAGAAACCGGCACCCATATCCCTCCTCCGTCCTCGCACTCCTCACCCATGTCACCGTCCACCATGACGCCGGCCGGTACACCACGTGCGCCGCCCGCTCCCGCCACGCGTAGTGTCTACGTGGAGCCGGCCGACTGTAAACTGTAAAGTGTTCTTGGTGGCGTCGCGGCGATGCCGTTGGTGCGCGCGGACGCGCACCGGCCGTCGTGCTCGCCGCGCTCGCTAGCTCACGGGATTCGCGAGCTCCGCCCGGGTTTGGGCCACCGCGCAAGCGCAATCGCGCTGGGATGCACTGAGCTGGCCGCGGGGTCGATCGAGCATCGAGGGTCCCTGGCCTGCTCCCCGCCATGCGCCATGTCGCCGTCACGTACCGCTCATGGGTTTCGTGCCCGGCCCAGTTTCGCAACGCTCGCTTGCGACACGCACTATGTGACCTCAGCCACTCCATCCGGATATGGACACCCGCTTTTTTCCTCACCTGCCCTCGGAAGCTTGGGTATTTCGGAAGTAGCCGCTACTTGTCAGAACCATGCTTGTCTAAAAAATGTTGTCGGAGCAATGCAAAGTGGACTAATTCGAGATGGACGAACTGCTACTAATTTGCACAGTTTTATTTTTGTGCACGCGAAACGTGCTAAAATTTTCATTTCGAAAGGAAACTTTGGCGTGAATATTAGCACGACGACGACGCTGCGAAGCTATGCATCGACCGCATATCACTTCACCCCAACCCCATACTGTCATGCCGAAGCCGGCACCGCACCACCACCCAACCTACTACGACCACATACAACAAGATCGTACTATGATGATATTGCCATCCGGGGCCTGGACCGGGGATGCAGGAACCCAGTTGCCCAATTCAGCGGAATCCGAGGCCCTCTTCCGTCAGAAACACGCCCGTCCCCCCATTGGCAGGCTGCTGCTCCTGAAAATACACTCTACCACGTCGCCCCGCGCCAGCTCCGGCTTTGTCCAGGCACCCCACGTCGACACAAATCCGATAGTCCAGCCAGCCACATTCATCCATCCGCTGCCCTTCTCTGCTCTTATTAGTACGCCCCCACCCTCTCCCTCTCCCACAGTCCCACGACACCAACAGCTGCGCCAACAGCAACAGCCCAGCTAAGCTCAGCTCGCCCACCACCAGACGTACCACGTACAGAGCTAGCAGCACCATCCATGGCCGCGGAGGAGCCCAAGAAGGTGGAGGTGGAGGCGGCGCCGGAGCCGGAGGCCGCACCGCCAGCCGTCCCTGCCGCGGAGCCCGAGGCCCCCGCCAAGGACGTCACCGAGGAGAAGGCCGTCATCCCCGCGCCCGCGCCGGCCGCCGAGGAGGAGAAGCCGCCCGCCGATGACTCCAAGGCCCTCGTCGTCGTCGAGAGTGAGTCGCCCGCCGCTTGCTTTCTGCTGTTTCTTGCTACTGTTTCAGTCAAATTTGCTCTTGTTTCGGCAAGGCCGGCCGGCTTGTGGTTGAATGATGGAAAGAGGGGTGGGCGTGCTAGGATCTAGTAGTAGGAGCGAGTAACTTTTTCTCGTGTTACTAGGAGATGAACAGTGGTGGCAGTACTAGGTTGAAGTACCCATGATCCTGGGATATTATTTTGCCTTGCCTTTTCTTTCCCTTCCTTTACTTACTTTTCCTGGCACGATTATTGCTCCCGTTGTTACACCTAGAGTATCATTAATTCGATAATTTTAGTTATATGTGCACAGGAATTGTTCGTTTTAGCTGCAATTGATATTTGGTTTGTGGTTTGGCCGGTTTGAGTCCCTTCCGCTTATGTGTTTTTTTTTTCCTGAATTGTCTGCTTGCGAGTATATTAGCACTTGGTTGGTGCCGCAAACAGCTCTGACAAATATCCCAAATGTCTGTCTGAATTTTTTTCCTGCTTTCTAAATGTTTTTGTTATGAAAAAAACAGTGGATTCAACCATGGTTGCAAATTAATTTGTTTCTAGTGCCGCAGAGTTTTGGACGAAACAAAAATAGAGATGCTGGCCATGTGTAGCTTCACTCAAAATACTCCCTCCGTCCAGAAATACTTGTCGGAAAAACGCATAAAAATGGATGTATCTAAAACTAAAATACGTCTAGATACATCCATTCCTCCGACAAGTATTTTCGAACTGAGGGAGTACTATGTATGTGTTTTGGGTTGGAGTTCAGAAAAGATAGTTACTGGAACTTTCCTGAATTCCTCACTCCCTCCCATATAGCTTTGTCCTCTTTCTGCCTCTGCTCTCCCTTCTCTCTTCCTCCCACCCTTATCCATCCTTCCTATTTTGGAGGAATCTCAGTTTCACTTTAACACCCTAGAAAGTGTCCAAAATGTTATGCTGGGGAAAAGGAACCAATCAGAAACAAAAGGCACATGAAGAACAACCTTTTCCGAGCTATGTGACTTCTGTGTCTGCATGTTCATTACATATTTCTTCAACCATGCAGATAGTGTTGTAGTACATTGGTAGTAATTAGTGTTTGGGTTTAGAACAGATAAAAACCAGTACGAGCGCACTCAGTAACAGATAAAACCAGTACACGCGCACTCACTAACTGTCATATCTTCTTTGCAAAGGAATAAAGCTATTTTGTATTTAAAATGACATATTGTAGTTTGGGACAGGCAGGCAGTTGCTTTCTGTTGCGGCTCTAAGTCATCATAGATTTTTATTTTTTTTTAGAAAAGGAGGATGACCCCCGGCCTCTGCATCTGGAAGATGCATACGGCCACTTTATTGATTATTCCTGAGGACCTTACAAAGTGTTACAACAATAAGCCTGAATCCACCAACTAGGCAACATATGCCGCTACTCCTATCCATATGATGAAGGGGTGCTAGCTGGGCCCCTACCCAGACCACTCACCTAAACCTAACATCGAAAGCCGGAATCCCTAGCCTAGCCACATACCGGGTCTGGGGCATAAACCGGTCTGACGCACTCACAGGTGTCGTCTCCACCATCTTCCACTGGTCCATCTCCAAGCAGATTGAGGTGCCATCCTTGGCAGGCCCTCCGCCATCAACGCCACCATGACGCCAAATGACGACCACCACCTACGGTAGAACATCACCAAGCAGATGGAGCGCTACCACAGGACGAAGATCAGCGGTAGAATAGATAAATCGCCGCACACATTGCCGCCGCCAAACACCTCACACGCACCACGAAGCGCCCACCGTGCTTCCGGGGACCCCAGGCGACGCCTTCAAGAAGGAGCGCGACGAAGGGACGACGCCGTCGCCCGCAAGGGGACCTAGAGCTTTCGCCCAAATGAAGAGCACAGTGAGAGACGGGATAGGACCTCGACAAGGCCTCCAAGAAGGGAACCGACGCCCACAAGGCGCCGCCATTGTCGTGGCCTCCGCCGACGGCCAAGGGTTTCCCCCGATCCCGCCCCCGTCCCAACCACCCGGCCAAAGACCTGGCCAGGGGAGCGCCCGCAGCCGGAGAAGGCATCGGACTTCATCGTAGCAGGCACGCCGGGTGACGGGGCACCCCGACCCACCGTAGTAGACGTCCACCGAGACCTCGCCGCCCGCACAGCCGAAGTCGCGGACCACCAGCTCCCACGGCCGTCGCCCGTCAAGAGGCCACGCCGTCCACGCCGTCCGAGGCCGCCGCCCCGGCATCCACCCACCGCGCACATCCCATCAAGACACGGAGAACGACCCACATCGCCGCCACCAGGGAGACCACGCCGCGAACACCCTAGCCGGGCGACGAAGCAGGGCCGCGCCGGCCAGATCCGGGCGGATCCGGCGATCCCCGGCCCACCAGCCGCCAGAGAGGAGCCAGCCCCGATCCAGGGCCGCTCCGGCCTGATCTGGCAGTTCGGCGGCCACCAGGAGTTGAGGAGGCGGGCGGCGGCGTCTGATGCGGGAAGGGGGCGTCTCCACGTCGAGGCGGGTGCGCGGGGAAGCCCCGCCGCCGCCTACTGCCGCGGGGGCGGCTGCCGGCGGCGGCGGGGGAGGAGGAGGAGAGGCGGGGGAAACCTGGGGGCGGCTAGGGTATCGCCCCCGAGTCGCCCGGAGCGGACGACGCGGGGGGTATGGAAACCTGTCATAGATGATAGATGATAGATGCACTACTATGCTATAAATGTTCAGTAGTTCAGTTGCTTGCATAGTTGGAAAAGATCGTTCAGTTTTCCTGGTGAAAGAACGTCTATAGGTTGATCCCATGGAAATTCAACATATGGTCGGACCGTATTACTGTTTTGAAATGGATAATCATGAAGCAAGTATACCTGTCTATGACAGTTCTCTGGTTTGGCACTCAATGACAGCATGCTCCCCTTCCCTCGAAAAAACCAAACACAATGCGAATAAATAGCAAAATTAGAAGAAACTGCAGGGCTAATTAGCAACGAGCTTTTAATCATAAAAATGTGCACCTGGTACTCCTCAGAATTATGACCATGCAGGAGTGTGAGTCAAGGATATTCATAAAACTGTGCATTGGATGCTGAAAGTTTAGTGTGTATGTCATTGCGTAGCCATTTCTTTATCCAGAAGGGATGTAGTGGCTTTCTATCTTGCTCTGTTTGCGTATGTGGTTGGAGAAGCTCAAAGTATAAGATACTCCCTCCGTCCGAAAAAGCTTGTCCAAAGCTTGTTCCTTAAATGGATGTATCTAGCACTAACTTAGTGCTAGATACATCAATTTGAGGGACAAACTTTTTCGGACGGAGGGAGTAAGTCTTAACACAAATCACCATTATATAAGATCTTAGTACCAAAGGACACGCTCAAAGTTAACTTCTGAAGTCCACGGATTATGTAATGCTCGTGACACAAATGGGTGCTAAAAATTGTTTAACATTATACAGACAGATCTTACTGCTTGATTACTCTCATATCAAATAGTGACGTTACAACTCTTGTTCATAAAGTACTTCTACGTTTTCTGCTTACCAGAGGTTGCAGATGAACCTGTTGCTGAGAAACCCACAGATGAGAAGGCTGCACACGGCGGCTCAAATGACAGAGGTAATTATTGAATAATTTGAATTCTCTTCTTATCATAGAGTACAACTAAGCTGACAAACTACCTGAAAACCCGCTATGCAGACCTCGCTCTTGCAAGGGTGGAAAGTGAGAAGAGGAACTCTTTAATTAAAGCATGGGAGGAGAATGAGAAGACGAAGGCTGAGAACAAGTATATTACTACTCCCTCCGTCCGAAAATACTTGTCATCAAAATGGATAAAAAGGGATGTATCTAGAACTAATATACATCTAGATACATCCCCTTTTATTCATTTTGATGACAAGTATTTCCGGACGGAGGGAGTATTTATACTTATCCATTCATAAACTAGTATATGCTTTTTTTAATGGTATGGTAGATTTATCACTAATCTGTTATATTGGATGTGCATGTACATATCTCAAAGCGGCCCTTCAGCCACTAGGAAACAGAGCCTGTATATGAAGCTTCATGTTAGTAATATGTGTAGTCTTACTCCCAAGACACTGGGACATGTCAACCCCGTCTAATTCAGACAATAATAAGAACACCTACAGCGCAACTGCCAACAGATATCATGAAAGAAGCTACTATGTCATTTTGAAGAAAATGAAGAACTTGTATACTTATAGCTAAATTATGTTGTTGAACACGTTCATTAAGTAGATGATGTAAAATTTCCTAATCTTGATTCACATCAATATCACAGGGCTACTAAAAAGGTGTCCGCTATTCTCTCATGGGAGAACACCAAGAAAGCAAACATAGAAGCTCAACTGAAGAAGATTGAGGTACTTTCATCATTACCATTCTTTGCATATTATTACATCAAAGGATGAAGCCCGTTACTGTACAGTTGTGAATATCCATCTGCAATTCTGAACATTGCGCTCTCTCTTCATGTGCCATCCCGCAAACTAAATCTTGTAACTGTGCACACATTCAGGAGCAATTGGAAAAGAAGAAGGCGGAATACGCCGAGAAGATGAAGAACAAGGCTGCAATGATCCACAAGGAGGCCGAAGAGAAGAGAGCGATGGTCGAGGCAAAGAAAGGGGAGGAGCTCCTCAAGGCCGAGGAGATGGCCGCCAAGTACCGCGCCACCGGCCACTCTCCCAAGAAAGTCATGGGATGCTTCGGGGCCTGAAGTAAAAACGTTCCTAGTTCACAAATGGAGCAAGAGTGAATGAAGTGTTCATCCGTGGTTGCTTGCTTGCTTCCTTCTTTCTTTCATCCCTCCCAAGTGTGTAGTGTGCCTTGTGTGTAAAGTCTGCCGTCTCTGTATATACACATTGCTCCCAGGACAGGTGCTCGGTTGTGTACATCTTTGATGCTTGACAAGCAACATTCTTATGTGTAGTTAAGAAAGTCACATTTGTTATTACTGTTGACGTTAAAGCAGTCGTTTTTTGGTCTCATTCTGGTGCTGATGTTGTTTTCTCTCACTGCTCTGATTGAATTGATTCCGTTTGCACCTAGGGCTCTATGGCTATCGTGTTGATTTCATCAGGAGGGAAAAATAGTTGTAGATTACATCAATTTGGGATAACTAAAAAGCGGTTTATTAAATGGGCAGTATTGTACATGAACAAGTACCGTCAACACAATCGATCGCATAACTGGGTAGATGATGCATTCCAATTTATACATTCTTTGAGATTTTTTTTTTAGAGAAAAGTCATCGGCCCGACTTTATAAATAAAGCCAACAAGCATAGTCACGACACAACCATTCAGACATCACAACAGAAAGGAGCATTTAAGAAGTACGATACATGACAACCAAGCCAGCCGAGGCACGTAGGTCAACCTAGAACCCAAAAGAGCAATAAACTAAGCCATCGCCCTAGATCGCCGCAGCAGGGAGGAAGCCGTAGATCTCATCATAGATAGCATGTCGTCGAACGCCTCAAGGTCCACTTCTTTAGTTAATAATCTCCACTGCTACAAAAAGACGTTGGCTTTAAATAGGCAGCTTACAGGGTTAGCCGGGAAGATATGTTCAATAGTAAAGTTGTTCCTAGTAGTCTACAGCGACCAACAAATCGCTGCCCAACCAACCCAGACTACCCTCTTAGACCGAACCGATAAAGAATTAAGGCACCGCCGCAAATCCTCGAAGGAAGATGGATTCCAGTTAACATGAAGCCAATGTCTAATACAGCTCCAAAGAAATTTGGCCAGCGAGCAATGAACGAAAATGTGCTCAGTGTTTTCAACAGCCCCACATAAAGCGCATCTATCATAACCCGGTCCGTTCCTCTTCCTAATCTGATTAGCCGCAGGTAATTTACGACGTAAAGCTTGCCACATGAAAATCTTGATCTTAGGAGGAATGCGGGTCAACCAGATATCCTTGAATTTCACTGTATGGGCGCCAGAGATAAGTTTGGCGTACGCATACTTGACTGAAAAACGACCAGAGGAGGAGTGAGGCCAAACTACCGAATCATCTTCCTCCTAGAGCAAGGGAAAGCAGGCAGTAAGACGTTGCCAGTCATCCAACTCCGCAGGAGAAAGGGATCGCCGGAAGTTAAGGTCCCAATTGTTAACCGAGAGCTCAAAGATAGATATCTCTGGAGCACCGCGAGGGTGGTGTCACCTACCCACCAATCTAACCAAAAGCGAGTGGACTTGCCATTCCTAACTACAAACTTAACGAGGGACTGAAAAATCAGGCGGACTTTAACAAGCTGGCGCCAAAACTGAGAACCACCCGAGGATGAGGCAAGCATGGGGCTCGAGGTAGGGAAATATTTAGCTTTGAGAAAAGATAGCCAGAGGGGGCGCTCCTCAAGAGACATAATTTTCCACCACCACTTTATCATGAGGCACTTGTTCATGACCACCGTATTAATGATACCTAAGCCCCCCATGTTCTTAGGCCTACAAATGAGATCCCATTTAACCATCCTGTATTTGCGTTTGTTGTCAGAAGCGTTCCAGTAAAAGGCCCCCCCGTGCTTATCGAAACCAGCATGAATCCCTCCAGACAGGAGATAAAAGCCCATTAGAAACATTGGGAGGGAGGATAGACATGCATTAGTAAGGGCAACCTTGCCCGCCTGAGAATTATAGCGACCTCTCCACGGCAGAACCATGTTCCCTACTTTGGTCACAATTGGAGCAAAATCCTTAGCCAATAGCTTAAGAGGGGATATGGGGAGGCCCAAGTATTTTTAAAGGGAACGAGCCAAGGGAACAATTCATAAGATGTGCCACTCTCTGGGCTTCAGAATCAGAGACCCCAGTCACAATAACTTTGCTCTTTGAAAAGTTGATTTTAAGGCTAGATAACGCTTCGAAGCACAGGAGGAGGAATTTCAGGTGTGTGAGGCTAGCCTCATCAAGTTCAACCATAATAATAGTGTCGTCCGCATATTGAAGATGAGTGATGCCGTTGGGAATCAGGTGAGAGCTAACAGGCAAGATGTGACCAGCCAGTGCTGCCCGAGTAAGGATGTGAGAGAGAGCATCCGCAACGAAGTTAAAGAACAGAGGGGAAGCCGGATCGCCTTGTCTAAGGCCTCTGCCGTTGGCAAAGAAATTGCTAATATGCCCATTGACCGATACAGTCGTATGGCCTCCCGATACCATCTACATCAAACGATGAACCACCGCACCCTCAAAGCCTTTAGCTAGAAGAACTTGGCGAAGGAAATCCCAGCTCACAGAGTCGTAAGCCTTCTCGAAGTCCAGTTTAAGAACCACTGCCTTGGTCCCCTTGGAACGCAAGTCATGGACGATCTCATGTAAGCAAATGATACCATCAAGAATGAATCTACTTTTTATAAAAGTAGATTGGAAAGGACTGATGACACGATGGGCGATCGAAGAAAGCCTGGTAGCCAACCCCTTGGCCGGAAGCTTCGCAAAATTGTTGATAAGGGCGATGCGCCTGAATTGGGTAATCAGATCGGCCCCTTTGATTTTAGGAATGAGAGTGAGCACCGCGTAGTTCAGTCTGGAAATGTCAACCGTGTCCAACCAGAAGCCTTGGATAATCGCCAAAATGAGGCCTTTTAACTACGGCCAGAATTGCCGGAAGAAAGGAATGGAGAAGCCATCAGGCCCAGAGGCCGCGTTAGAGTTGGCAGAGCGAATCGCTTCAAAAACCTCCTCTTCAGAAGGAGGGATCATCAATCCCTTGTTCTCATCGTTCGAAATCTGATCGAGGGGGGACCAGAAGGAGGAAGCCAGCCTAAACCCCACCTCATGTCTGGCGGAGAGGAGAGTGGAGAAGAAGTGGACCACGTGTTGCATAATCGCAGGTTGATCAAAGACTCTAACACCATCAATAAGGAGACTATCAATCCAGCAGCGTCGACGCCTACCATTCGCGATAGCAAAGTAGGACGTGGGAGAGTCGCCCTTTAAAGTCCAGTTAATAGTGCCTCTTTGCTTCCAATAAATCTCCTCCTGACGATGGATATCCAACAGGGCCTCTTCAAGGCCGTACCAGATATGCCACTCGGCGGGGGAGAGGCCAGTGCCGTCTGCACGAGTATCAAGCGCGCCGATTTGAGCAACCAGCCTAGCTTTGTCATGCCTTGACTCAGCAGAGTAATTTTTAGACCACCCACGGAGAAATTTACGGAGAAAATAGGAACACTGATGCCAGTCGTCCATCGGGCCAAAGGAGCAACGGTGAGAAGACAGGAAAGTCGAATTTTTTTGTGCCATCAAATTAGCAAAAACCCTCCACTAGGAGCCAGGAGGCATCAAACTGAAACCTTGGAAATGACAACACACGATTACCATCATCAAGAATAAGAGGTGAGTGGTCCGAACCCACTATGGCTAGGGATCTAAGGATGGCACGAGGAAACATCGAGTCCTATCTAGAACAAAAGAAAACTCGATCGAGGACATATCGGATGGGAGAGGTTTGGTGATTCGTCCATGTGAAACGGGCCCCAACCCTAGGGATTTCGCGGATCGCCGTGTCTCTGATAAAAGCATTAAAAGCGTTGGCCAACGGCCACGAGAAGTTAGAGGAGCTCTTGTCCGAAGGGTAGCGCATCAGGTTAAAGTCTCCCCCAATAAGTAAAGGCAGTTGACAGGCATCTAATTTATTCCGAAGTTCGTCCATGAAGATATAAGACAAAGAGTGGTCAGCCGGACCATAAACCACCATGATCTCTAGTAAAGAGTTGAGGGAACGGTGAGACACCACCATGCTAGCCCAATAAATCCCATGGTCAAAAGCTACAAAATCGAACATGTCTTTCTTGGTGCCAAGGAGAATGCCCCCCGAATGCCCAACAGAGGCCACAAAATTCCAATCAAATCTATCGATCCCAGAAACAGCAGAGAGCTCATTTGGGGAGAAGGAAGGTTTGAGAGTCTCAACTAGACCAATAATATCAATATTTTCAGTATGAACCATATCTTTTAGCTGGTCTCTGCGCCCCCTGGTGCTGAAACCCCTAATATTCCAGAATAGAGCCTTCATCTGAAAGAGAGGTTTTTAATGCGAAGGCTCGACCTGCTAGGAGCCATGCAAGATTTGGCACGTTTACCCGCCCCACACTTAGATACAGCCGCGGGAGCCTGACCCCTATCAGCTCCCACCCCATCCCCACCGGCCACAACCAGTGGGGAAGAAGAGTCCAACCTAGCCTCCTTGTCTTTAGCAATGTCAGCCTGGGCTAATTCGTTTGACCTAATTATACCAAGCAAGGAAGAAGGAGAACCCAAACTAGCATCAAAAGAAATACCAACATCTTCTAATATGCAAAGCAAATGATCATCGGATTGAGACTGAAGCACTACCCGAACCAGAGAAAGAACGGAGGGGATCGGAGGGGAGGGGCATGGACATGCACTTGAAGGAGGCAGATCCCGAGCCGCCGCACGCCGAGCGGCCCGATCAGCGACCCGCTCGCCACTGTTGGATACACGACCACTCTTGCGAGCCGTGGACGTCGGCGAGCGCAACGGCGCAGGGCGGGCACGGCAGGGAGACACCACAGCGGAGGAAGGACCCGAGGCCATGCCTAGATCAGCATCCAGCCTTCGGCATAGACCAGCCGCAGACTGTCTTGAATCACCATACACCCTGCTTTTGGCAGAGTACTTCTTCATAGATGACTTCTTCTTATTTTTGGAGGCCAGGGGACCGACCGGGGGCAAATCCTCGATGCCCGAAAGGGAAGGAGAGGCAGGGCATGCCGGGAGGTTAGATCACACCACCGAAAAAGGTGTTCCCTTCGCCCCACCAGAAGCCGCGGCCCCTCCCACAGAGTCCGGCAGCGAGTCTTTGGCCCCCCACCAGCCGGAGCATTCTCCTTCAGCATATCCTGATCCTCTGGGGAGATCCCATCCCACTCTGACTGGGTAAAGCGATGGTCATTGTTGTGCAAAGAGTCTTCAGGTAAGCCATCATCATCCTTGCTCTTGTCATCGTTGACAGAAGTGAGGGGCGGAGGGGGAGGCGGAGGTGACGCCTGGCCCGAGTCACCCTCCACCCGGACCCTGAGCCGGAAACCTCCAACTGAGGGGAAGACGTCGATAGCACCATGAATGCACAGAGGATCGACACACCACACCCGCAGGCGAACCGGCCCGAGGATAACCAACGATCCTTGATCAACCTCAATAGGCTTACCAATAAGCACCCCGAAAGCCATCAGAGAAGTCATGGAGCGCAGAGCAGGAGGGCCATCATCAACAAGGACCCATACATCAGACAAAGATGAGATCGCCTTAGAGCCATTGGACACAGCCTTGACCGACACAACCAATTGGTTAAGAGGGAGAGTGAAGCTAGTGCAGGAGGAAATCATCCGGAGGCTCTCCTTGGATGGGAAGGTCACAGCGAAATCAAAGTCCGAAAGCTGCCGGATTTTCCAGTCCCCCCCCTCATCCCACAACCGAAGCTCATCAAGAAGGATCTGAGGGGTAATGCGTTTGGACTGGACAAAGACAATGCTAGAGTTGGAGAGCGCAGGGATAGGAGCAACAGCAGGAACCGCCCGATCTAGGGCAAATAAAGCGCACCCAGGTAGGCCAAGACCATAATGAACAAAGGCAGGAGGCTTGGATCTGTTCTGATAGTCCACGGTTAGGTGCTTGTCTTCTCTACAGATGAGGCAAAAGGGAGGGTTTTGGCAACGAGATTGGAAATGGCCAAGGCGGTGACACGCGAAGCAAGTGAGAGTTGGGTTTGCGACCTGGGACTAAGGAGGAGCACGCCCAGATCCAAGAGGGGGAGGGGGAAGGATGCTATCACCAGCCGCGCCGAGCCCAGATCCGACGCCCAGCCCAGCAGCAGCCCCTACGGGACGACGCACCGGTGCCCCCGACGCACCCCGAGGGACGAAGCGCGAAGGACCACCACCAGCAACCGCCGAAGCATGCTGCGGGCCACCACCCAGGGGAGCAGCACCACGCGGAGGGGGCGGCGGCGTCGGGCCAGAGGAGCCAGCACGGCTACCCGCAGCCGCCACCTCCCAAGGATCGGCTGGAGCCGAAGCAGATCCAGGCAACACCGAGGGATCTGCCTGCCCGGACCCAGAGACAGGCAAGGGAGAGCCGACCGCCGCCACCGCCGAACCTGCCACCGGAGCGCGCGGCGCCTGGAGCTTGGAATGCAGCGCAACCTCATATTCCAGATCTGCCGCCGCCTCGCCCGAGCCGTCACGCCCCTGCTTCTGGCCAGAGACGGCCTCGCTAGAGGACCCATGCAAGCGATCCATCAGGACCGCCGCTGCAAATGAACGGGAGAGGGGAGGAGGAGGAGCAGATCTATGGAAGAAGCGGATGGGGGAGCAGAGATAGCACAGGTCAGAGGAGGAGGTAGGGAACTCTAGAAATGGGGGGGGGGGGCGATCCCTTCCAAATCCATATATACCCGGACCGCGCCAAACTCGGGCCGACAGATTGGGCTGATGGGGAGGGAAGGGGGGGCTGGGACTGGGCCTTCCGCGGCCCAGAAACCAGGGAAGGGAGGGAAGGGAAAATGGACACACAACTCAGAGAGGGCACATACCAAGGCCCACCAGGCAGAACACGGGCCCGCAGCCCAGAGACGGCCTCACCCGCAGCCCCCAACGCCAGATCTAGGGCAGACGGCAACACCGCCGCCGCCGACGGCACCGGGGCCAACCCACCGGAGGAGGCATAGGTGGAGGAGGGCACCGGAGGGGGGAAGGAGAGGGAGGCACATCCACCGAACCCTCGTCCCCACCAGAGCCCAAGAACTTCGGATCAGGAGACCAGGACGGAGCACGGCGACGCCTACGGGAAACATGGTGCCAGCCATCCGCCGTCACCACAACGCCGGGGAGCCGCCCGCGGCCACCAAGCGCGAACTTCCGACGGTGATCCGGGGCAGAAACGATAGGGGGACCGCCCACCGGCACCGGAGGAGGAGGGGAGAGGCAAGCCTCGGAGTCTGACCCCAAGTCCTCCGAACCGAGCGCCCAGAACCTATTGGCCCGGGAGGGAGCGAGGAGGGCGGCGCAGGGCGAGGGAGCCGGAGCGAAAGCCGGAGAGGGGAGCGATGTTGGGGAACGTAGTAATTTCAAAAAAAATTCCTACGCACATGCAAGATCATGGTGATGCATAGCAACGAGAGGGGAGAGTGTTGTCCACGTACCCTCGTAGACCGATAGCGGAAGCATTATAACAACACGGTTGATGTAGTCGTACGTCTTCACGGCCCGACCGATCAAGCACCGAAACTACGACACCTCCGAGTTCTAGCACACGTTCAGCTCGATGACGATCCCCGGACTCCGATCCAGCAAAGTGTCGGGGAAGAGTTCTGTCAGCACGACGGCGTGGTGACGATCTTGATGTTCTACCGTCGCAGGGCTTCGCCTAAGCACTGCTACAGTATTATCGAGGTGGACTATGGTGGAGGGGGGCACCGCACACGGCTAAGAGATCCAAGGATCAATTGTTGTGTATATGGGGTTCCCCCCTCCTCCGTATATAAAGGAGTGGAGGAGGGGGCCGGCCAAGGGGGGTGGCGCGCCCAAGGGGGGGAGTCCAATTCCCACCGGGAGTAGGACTCCCCCTTTTCCTATTAGGAGTAGGAGAGGGAAGGAAGAGGAAGGAGGGAGGAAGGAAAGGGGGGGGCCCTCTCAATTCGGATTGGGCTTGGGGGGGGGGGGCGCCCCCTCCCTTTGCTCCTTTCCCCTCCTTTCCACTAAGGCCCAATAAGGCCCATATACCTCCCGGGGGGTTCCGATAACCTCCCGGTGATCCGGTATTATCCCAATCTCACCCGGAACCTTTTCGGTGTCCAAATATAGTCGTCCAATATATCGATCTTTATGTCTCGACCATTTCGAGACTCCTCGTCAAGTCCGTGATCATATCCGGGACTCCGAACAACCTTTGGTACATCAAAATGTATAAACTCATAATGAAATTGTCATCGTAACGTTAAGCGTGCGGACCCTACGGGTTCGAGAACAATGTAGACATGACCGAGACACGTCTTCGGTCAATAACCAATAGCGGAACCTGGATGCTCATATTGGCTCCCACATATTCTACGAAGATCTTTATCGGTCAGACCGCATAACAACATACGTTGTTCCCTTTGTCATCGGTATGTTACTTGCCCGAGATTCGATCGTCGGTATCTCAATACCTAGTTCAATCTCGTTATCGGCAAGTCTCTTTACTCGTTCCGTAATACATCATCTCACAACTAACTCATTAGTTGCAATGCTTGCATGGCTTAAGTGATGTGCATTACCGAGAGGGCCCAGAGATACCTCTCCGACAATCGGAGTGACAAATCCTAATCTCGAAATACGCCAACCCAACATATACCTTTGGAGACACCTGTAGAGCTCCTTTATAGTCACCCAGTTATGTTGTGACGTTTGGTAGCACACAAAGTGTTCCTCCGGTAAACGGGAGTTGCATAATGTCATAGTCATAGGAACATGTATAAGTCATGAAGAAAGCAATAGCAATATACTAAACGATCGTGTGCTAAGCTAACGGAATGGGTCATGTCAATCACATCATTCTCCTAATGATGTGATCCCGTTAATCAAATGACAACACATGTCTATGGTTAGGAAACATAACCATCTTTGATCAACAAGCTAGTCAAGTAGAGGCATACTAGTGACACTCTGTGTGTCTATGTATTCACACATGTATTATGTTTCCGGTTAATACAATTCTAGCATGAATAATAAACATTTATCATGATATAAGGAAATAAATAATAACTTTATTATTGCCTCTAGGGCATATTTCCTTCAAGCGACACCAAGGCAGAGCGAGAAGGAGTCGACTGGGAGGAGGGGGGAGGGCGCGCATGGCGACGGAGCCGCCAGGGAGGGAGAGGAGGAGGAGGAGGGGAGCGCCGCCAGGGGAGGGGAGGGAGAGAGGAGAGCCATCTACTCGTCCTGACTTGACGAAATATTGCCCTCCTCTCCAAATGGCTTTGGCCACATTATTTGAGATTAGTATCTGATTCACAATCAGTTGAGCTTCTTCGTCCCCCCTTTGTGCTTCATGACTCCTGGGCGAACCCTCCTTAGTGCGGGACATGGAACTCTAGATGGAGGAGTTCTGTCTTCGTCATCAGTGACCCAGTAGTCAGCATAACATTTGTTTTGGTACTCCTCACGAATTCTCTTCTGCATCTCAAGGAAATTTTTTTCTACGCCATCGATTACAGCATCTATCTTGTCGAAGTAGTCCAGCAGTTGTTCCGGAGGCACCGAGTAACAATCGAGGATCCTCTTGTCGTGCAAGAGGAACTCAGGCGGGAACTTGGGGATGGGCATGGTCTTGATCGAGAGGATCTGATCGACGCCCTCCTTTGCGAGCCTCACCCTCCTAAACTTCTTCTTCTCCTCTTTCTTCAGCCACTGCTCTAGAGACATTGCGTCCTTCTCCTTCTGCTTTTTCAACTGCTGCTCTCGGGCCACCGCGTCGGCTTTGGTGGCCGACGTGGGAGTGGCGGCGGTCTTGGCCATTGTAGCAGAGGAATCCTTATTGTACGCGGCGGATCTTTCTATGGCCGCCGTCGGTTCCGTCCGGGCGGCGGATCTTTCTATGGCCGCCGTCGGTTTCGTCCGGGCGGCGGATCTTTCTATGACCGCCTTCGGTCCGTCCGGGCGGCGTTTTTCTCGCCGCTTAGAGGGCGGAAATTGCCGCTGCCAGGGCCGCCTCCGCCGCCGGGGAGCACTTGTCACTCATGACAACCGCCAGCGCAGCGTTTACTCGTCTTGCGGCTGCTGCTTTATCAAGCGGCACCTCGCCTTTGCTGGACGACCTCGCCATAGTCCTTGGATTCCCTGTTGGTTTAGGCAGCTCCGCAGTTTATAACAGAGCGGCCAGCCTACGTCGAAGAGGTTCCGAGCCCGAGCTGGATTTGAGCCGGACTCCTGACCAAGCCCACCAATGGTCCGATCTGAGACTGCAGAGTAATAATCTCCATCTTCAATACTATTAAACAATCAAACAAAAACTTTCTTACATGCACCCCATACAATGTACACGGAATCATTATCACCGCATGATTAGACTCCTAAACTCAATCTAATGGCTAGCCTTAATTTAATCAATTCTCTATCTGCACTTAACAATTTATATTGACTGACCGTGTTCCACCATAGAGGATAAATCCACGCTCGATCAATTAGAAAACTATAATCACCATCGCGTATTATTAGGAAACTAATCATAATCGTGTCTTATTAGGAAACTAATCGGATATTGGAAGAGATTGACACGTCCATCACCTCAACCTCTTGGACCCGGTCCTTATCTCCGAACAAAACTCAGCACCACCGACCTCCACTTGGCATGGCGACGAGGAGCCGAGGACTCTGCCTCTCGCTTTCTCCCTCGCCGCCCACCACACGCTTCCCCGCCCAGCGCGATCTACCCTGCGTTCCTGCTTCGTTCCTGTCGTCGACTGAGCCACAGGAGGGCCGCCAGCTCCCAAACCTTCAGGGGACGCCGCTGGAGTGCCGGTGATTCGTGAACCGCCGAGGGTGGCACACCGATCGCCGCTTCCGACGATACATGAGCCATCCCATCTGGCAAGAACGCAGGGCGCAGCCGCCGCCGCCGCTTCTCAGGGTGACACTGCTGTCGAGGCTCATCGCCCATTTGTGCTCCTGTGCGCCGACGCCCAAAATTGGCTCCCAGTGGCATCCCCGTTCGAGGTCATCTACATCTCATCTGCTGCAGTGTAAGAATTCATCAACCCTCTCATCTCCCCAAGCCCTACTGTCAGTGTCAAAACCGGCGGATCTCGGGTAGGGGGTCCCGAACTGTGCGTCTAAGGCTAATGGTAACAGGAGGCTGGGGACATAATGTTTACCCAGGTTTGGGCCCTCTCGATGGAGGTAATACCCTACTTCCTGCTTGATTGATCTTGATGATATGAGTATTACAAGAGTTGATCTACCACGAGATCGTAGAGGCTAACCCTAAAATCTAGCCTATGATTATGATTGTTCTTGTCCTACGGACTAAACCCTCCGGTTTTTATAGACACCGGAGGGGGCTAGGGTTACACAGAGTCGGTTGCAGAGAAGGGAATCTACACATCCGAATCGCCAAGCTTGCCTTCCATGCAAAGGAGAGTCCCACCCGAACACGGGACGAAGTCTTCTATCTTGTATCTTCATAGCCCAACAGTCCGACCCATGTATATAGTCTGGCTATCCGAGGACCCCTTAATCCAGGACTCCCTCAGTAGCCCCTGAACCCGACTTTAATGATGACGAGTCCGACGCGCAGATTGTCTTCAGCATTGCAAGGTGGGTTCCTTCTCCGTATACTTCAAAGTAGATCTTGAACACAAGAATCGTGTCCGGCTCTGCAAAACAAATTCCACATACCACCGTAGAGAGTATAATATTCCATGAGTCTAATTTGCTGACAACTTTTTAATAGCGTGACATCACGCTGCGGCCCGGTCATTATTCGAACCGTTTTCCCAACCTGCTACTACAGGTTGCGCAAGGCGGTTTTATTGGCATGTCTTGTCGAAGCAGAGATCGTGTGCCCTTATCACGGGATTCTCGTCAATACAGGCATGGGTAACCCAACCGTGCCATTTAGCATGGTGCTTGGGGAATAAGCGAGTTTTTAGGTCAAGTGGGGAGGCGCATGATTTTGCCACCTTTATAAAGAGATAAGGATTCCCCTTTTTCACCCATGCCTTCTTCTTCCTCTGCCTACTCTCTCTCTCTCTCTCTCTCTCTCTCTCTTGATCTCCAGCGCCCAAGCATTTGCCTTCTTCGCCCACAAAAGCATTCCAAAAATGTCCGGATCCGGAGCCGGAGGCAAGTGGATGGCCTCCACTGTCCAGGAGAAGGATATAAAGAAACTTCGGGGGGCCAGGTACCTGGCCAAGAAGATCGACCACCGTCTTCAGACGGCGGGGCAGATCATCCCTACTCCGAAACCCCACGAGAGGGTTGTATTCCTCCCTCACTTCGTCCGCGGGCTGGGGTTTCCCCTCCACCCATTTGTTCGCGGCCTCATGTATTACTACGGGATCGATTTCCATGATCTTTCCCCCAATTCCTTCCTCAACATCTCGACATTCATCGTCGTGTGCGAGGCCTTCCTCCGCATCTCTCCACAGTTTGGATTGTGGCTGATGATTTTCCATGTGAAGCCCAAGGTGGTGAGCGACGAGCACGCCGAGTGTGGAGATGCCATGGTGAGCAAGATGCCCAATGTCACATGGCCATCAGGTACCTTCAATGATTCCGCCAAAGGGTGGCAACCATAGTGGTTCTATGTCACTGAGCCACGCGACGCAAAATGGGCCGCGGCTCCCAAATTCCGATCCGGAGCCCCATTGCGGCTTACGTCCTGGCCCGAGAAGGGCCTGGACTGGTCTTCGTCAGACGAGCTGGCGGTGCTCCAGGCGCATATCAAGGGCATGGAAGACAAGAACATCAAACTTGTCGACGTAGTCGAGGTGATGTTAGTTTGTCGGATTCTCCCATGCCAACGCAGGGCTTGCAATTTATGGGAATTTGACCCGGCCAAGCACCAGACCCTACTGGAGTTCTTCGGCTCAACGCACGAAGACATCTGGAAGGTGTTCTTTAAGTCTGGCAAATCGTGGCCGTACTCAGCCGAGGACCGAGGGTACAAATTGTCCCGTCCCGCAAGTTCGGTAAGTTTTCGTATGTTGGCAAGATGTATCATTACAAAAAATACACTTCCGTGAAGATACGTGTTTGTCACAGTAGGTCGCACTTTTTGTCATGCATGCACATACATGATGATTTTATGACAGAATCAAGATAGTCATACCTGTGATGTCGTAGAAGTGTTCCATGACATTACCAAAATTATCATCACGGAAGTGTCCACTTCCATGATGATAAATCGCGCGTCACAGAAGTGCTTTCGTCAAGGGTGACCGACACGCGGCATCCACCGTAACGGAACGCTGTTAAGCTATCGGGTCGGGTTTTGGATCCGATAACCCGTTAACAACCTGGACCAATGGGGATTTTCCACGTGTAAAATCATCATTGGCTGGAGGAGACATGTGTCAGGTCCGCGTTGGCACAGGTGTCACTCATCCAATGGGCGAGACACGCCTATGATATGTTGACACGTGGACCGACCCATCAAGTTTAAATGGTCCAGCCCACAAGATTTTGTGGAACATAATGGGCAGGCCCAGCTAAAGGCCCACAAGATTTTGTGGAACATAATGGGCAGGCCTAGCTAAAGGCCCACGAGATTTTGCGGACCATAATGGGCTGGCCCAGCTAAAGGCCCACAAGATTTTGCAGGCCATAATGGGCCGACCCAGGTAAAGGCCCACAAGATTTTTGTGTGCCATTATGGACCGGCCCAGGTAAAGCCCCACAAGATTCTTGCGGATAATAATGGGACGGCCCAGCTAAAGGCCCACGAGATTTCGTGAACATTAATGGGCCGTCCCAGCTATAGGCCCACAAGATTTTGAGGACCCTAGTAGGCTGACCCATTAACTGGCTGCCATGTTTTGGGCCAAATGACGGCCCATATTTGATCCGGTCCATTAATGGCCTGCCACGTTCCGGGCCTAATAATGGCCCATATGAGATCCGGCCCGTTAAAAGCCTACCATGTTATGGGCCAAATTACGGCCCAGATCAGGTCCGACCCTTTAAGAGGCTTTGGGCTCAATTATGGCCCATATCAGATTTGGCCCGTCAACTGGACGCTATACTTTTGGGCCCACTTGCTAAAGGCCCATTTAGTAATTCAGACTGATATTAGTTTCGTCTTGTTAAGGGCCTGTTTAACATTTCGGCCCTATATTAATTTTGGCCTGTTAAAAGCTCGTCATATAGTTGGGCCTAACTATGGTCCGGTTTGCATCCGGCCTGCTCGCAGCCGATATCTGATTGGGCCAAACAAGGACCGGGACAATTTTGTCCTGTTAAAAGCCCGTGATTTGATTCGCATAATCATGGGTCGGGGTCCATCTCGGGCTGCTGCCGGCTCGTGAGCTGTTCGGCATGTTTCAGGCCCAACCTACTTCTCAGCCTCCTAAAAGCCCATTGAGTTTTCTTGCGAAAAGAGGGTCGAGGGTTACTCGGCCTATTAAAGGCCCGAATCTACTAGTGGGCCAGTTTACTTTTGACCGTTTAACGGACCAAGATGACGGGGCCCATGATGCGGATCATACATCGTTATTACATGATGGCCCGATTATGTATTGTAATTTTATGGTATGGCCGGTTTACTGCGAAGACAGGATATATATACAGTAAAATAACTGCAACATCGTGAATAAGGAAAAACCTAGACTATACAATAAAGAAATTAGGGCATATTACATCCATTGGGCATCAAAGTTCGCCACTATGATAATAAATCCCAAGCAGACAGCAGATTGCATACACTGGGCATCAAAGATCGCCACCAGTGCAAATAAACACGCCGACAAAATAATATACAAAACCGATAGCACTTCAATAGAGTTCAAGAAAGGTTAGCCCTGCTGGGGAGTTGCAGCGCAAGCAGCTGAGCAAGATGATGAGACTGCGCTTGTTCAACACTTATATCTTCCTCACTCTGAAAGATAAAGAAGTAGACAGATGACAAGTTTTGCACATAAAAGTATCAGAGCTGACAATTCATCACATTTCTTATTGACAAATAAAGTGACAGAGTTTAAAATTGCATTAACACAATATGGTATTGTTCAGGTCAAGACATGGCGGGAAATGACATTGTGAAAGAGTTGGCAGCTTCACGACACCACTGGATTACAGATCAAGAACTCATAAGTATCAATGGTTAGTGTGCTGTCAATTTATCCCATTTCAGATTGGCAAATAAAGAGACAGTTTAAATAATAGTAGAATGATATGACATTGTTCATAGTTAAGACATTGCAGAATATGACATTGTGCTGTAGTGGGTAGGTTCACCACACCACTGGATTACGAATGAAGAATAGAAGCATACATGGTATGAAGAAGGAACTTGGTTGTACAACTGAAAACTTAAATTGAGAAGGACAAACTTTTGTTTATGAACTACATAATAAACTTTAAACATGCAATTTGATGAAAACACCAAAAATAAACAGCTGTTGCAGTCATGGCTAACCAAATATATACAACAAAGTTTGAAGGCTTGAGAAGGACAAACTTACATTATTGGTGAAGACATGCTCTATAAAGGCCTTGTCCATGCTGATGGGGGGGGGGGGCAATTCAAGAAGTTTGCCACAGAATCTTCTTCATAAGCATTGCCTTTATTCTGCATTTTGTTAAGAGTAAATATAGATGTGATAATGTACGAAAAAATGGAGAATATTGAAGATAAGATGAAGAGTGATGCTACATGACCAAGTAGCTATAAATGTAAGTGCAGCGATACAGGCAAAAGGTACAACCAAGAGCAATGCATAGCTAAACTTCTTCAGTATCAACCTTATGGTAAGAGTAAATATGATCTGATGTGTAGAAAATGGAGGGCAAAGGAAAATAAGCTGCAGAGTGATGGTACATGAACAACTACCTGTCATTATAAGTACACTGATAAAGGACAACATGTACTTACAAGAACAATGCAGAGCTAAAAAATAATTGGCATTGGATATATTCTACACTAATGTAACCATTCATACAGATCAGATAATTTGGAGCGAGCAATTGATAAGCAAGCTATCATGCATACTACTGTCACATAATGAACCAGGTATGTATGCAAGTACAGTGATACAGGACAACAGGTACTAACAAGAGCAAAGCAGCGGGCAACATATTTGCGATATCCTATCGCTCTTTTCAAACCGGAATTCTTCTTCGAGCAGATTTCCTGCAAAAAAGATCCATAAGGCACATGCGGAAAAGTAGAAGTTCAAATTGTCATGTGATTTCATAGACAGTACCTCATCCTAGGAACGAGACCAGTGCATAACAAGGTTTTTCCATTCAATGTATTCTAAATTTAGCATAGGAGACTTCACCGGAAATTCATTTATGGACTTGCCATCAAAGTGTGATTTCCTCAGGTAACACCAATACTGCTGCAATGCTTCCTTGAAAAGCGCAAGCAAGCTTTGCTCGTCATGACTATCCAGATTGATCCTCGCCTACTTACAACAATGTAATGTAAATCATTGATGTGTTCAATCAGCAAAAAACAGGAAAATAATAACCATGAATAATAGCACTTACACGTAAGTTGGACAGGAAGATGTGAAAATGGTGTTTGTCTTCACTATAATCTTCCCATGATGGGAATATATGCACGTTGTCCCTAACAACATTGAAAGAATTGTCTTTTAAACTGGGAATAAATGGAATGGGGTTCCAATCTGCAAGAATTGGCCGTCTCTGCAGTTGGGATAGGTCTTCGGCTGGTGGACTTGCTGTACTTTTTGCTGGAGTGGGATTTTTCTGTGGTACGGCTGGTGCTATGGCAAATGAAATCGGTATAACTTTTGCTGGAGTGCATGTCCTGTGTGGTGGGGCTAGTGGTGTGGCCAGTGAAGTATGGGTACAGTCTGCTGGAGTCGGTCCTACGTTTTGTGTCACTGGTTGTACAACCAATATAAGTGGGGTGCTGTCTGATTTCTCCGGCACCACCATGTTTTTCAAGGACTTTGCTGGTGCTCCTTCAGGTTCGGCAATCACCCTCTTCCTTTTTGATGTCTGATGCACAAGAACAACATTTGAGTGGAAAAACGTGGTATGATGACAGATGGAATATGTATTGATAATGGATGGGCATGGCATCTCGACATATATGATGAGTAAACTAAGGAGATGGCGGTGCAACAAAGTAGAAGAAATGCAAGACAACATATGCAAGATACCCGCAATCAATAAAACCTTGCCAAATTAGAACATGCGCCTTGATGGGTGAATAGGACAGGCCATCTGCCTTTGACTCCTCGAGGTTAGAATAGTCATTAGGATCATATTCTGAATAAGAATCAACTGGTGGGGAGCGTATGAGTTTCATTGCATCCAGAATGGCACTCAATGCCTTGGTGCCAATTTTGTAAGTCATTGCGGTGTTTAGCTTCAAGAGTGGACTACTGCTAGTGTGACACAAAGCAGCTACACAGATCATAGTGTAGATATAATGGGGAAAACCGTAAGCATCAGAGTAAAATCAGCAAAGTGGAACTTGCTGGAATATATGTGCTAGTACTGCTGGTACGGCTAGAAAGGCTTCGGATACCAGTTCTCTTCAACTGAAGGTGCGGTACTGTTAATATCAGTGTAACTCTCAAAGGCGACACAGCTCCCCGCATTTCCTTGCTATTCTTATAGGATTCAAGTGGGCAGGTCACTACAAATCCTATTCCTATGTTTACAAAATCCTACGAATCAAAGAGGCTCAACGTGTCCATCACAACCGACCGTATAGACCTCTACACTGCAAATGTCCCTGCTCATCTTCAGTACAAGGAACATACTGTACTACTATCATACTCCCTCCGTTCCAAAATATAAGTCTTGGTAGAGATTTCCACTATGGATCACATACAGATGTATCCAGATGCAATTTAGAGTGTATAGAGTGTAGATTCACTCATTTTGCTCCATATATAGTCCATGGTGGAATCTATACAAAGACTTGTATTTAGGATCGGAGAGAGTACATATTAAAGAAGAACGGAAGAGGAACATGGTAAAGAAGAGCAAGCAGATTTTGGATAATAAAATGTTGGTTGCGTAGTGCCCACACATGATGAACTAGAGCACATTAAGAATGCAATCTCTCGACCATTTCAGGTGGTTGGATGAAGATCCTACGTCTCCTAACCCTTCTTCTTCCTCGTCTCTGATTCTTCCCATACAGAACACCGCACGGGCCGCCGGCCGGACCACCCCCCCACCGCCCGTGTTCCTCCGCCCCCACCCCCACCCCCGCCCCAACCCCACCCGTGTCGAGTTTTCTTTGTTCGGCGAGGCCCCACAACCACCCGAGCCCCTTCATTCGCACCGGCGAACTCCGGCGAGCTCTGAAAAATCGACTGACCCAATTTTGAAATTTAGTCTACTGTGATTTAACTAGTGGAATATAAAAGGGGAAAACCATAAGCATTGGGAGTATAGTGTTGAGCATGCCATGGCGGATCTGAAGGTGCAAACCGGACAAAGACAACTTCGCAACCAAGACAAGAAATCAGAGCAAAGCAGTGGCGATCTACTTTCTTGCTGCGATAAATAAGTTGAGCAGATACGAAAGAGTACCGCCTCTGGTGCAACGCCGTGTATGCATCTGCTGATAATTTGACGGTACTGCGGTTGCGATGGCTGTCGGCAGCGTGGAAGCAGATCTAGGAGGGTAGACGGTGGCGGCGGGGCACGATGGACGAGACGGTCGTAGGAGCGGCGTCGGCAAGGTGGACGACGGCGGGTATGAAGCGAGAGGGCGGAATGCAAGGATCCCGGTCCAAAGCCGTGGATGAGAGAGGTCGATCTCTTGTAATGGACGGCGTTGTCGGCATATCAGCTCCGGCATGGTGGAGGAGGATGGCGGTGGATGGGGTGGCGGACGGCGGTGGACGGAGGAGGGTAGGGTGGAGAGGGTATTTTGGCACCCACGGAGTACGAATGGGGAAAAGGGAGGTAGAGAGGAAGGGGGGAACCATGTATTCAGGGCGCTTGTCTCAAATGCAAGGAAATTTACAAACTTAGCCCCCGTTTCAAATTTCTACTACATCACAACAATATTAGTCGGTTGGGGATAGGACGGTAATCTCGCATACACCGAATATTTGCCGACGAGAGTTTGTTTTTGGCGCCCACCGTGTATGAATATGAATCGAGAAGGGAGTCGATTTCGGCTGAGGACACACTGTGTTTTGGCGCCCACCGTGTATGAATCCGGGTGAGAGGTGGTTACGTCACGTTTGGGTGAAATTACAAAGCTACCCCTATCGAAACCTATAGAAATCCAGCAGATAGGCTTTGCGTTGCAGGGATAGGCAGTAGTAATTTCCATCTCGCAGATTTTGGTTTCGGGCGGTTACTGTGACTTTCCCCGCTTCGTTCAAATTTTGCAGAGTGCACGTTTACCGTGGCAACTCAATTCGAATCCCGTTTGTAATCTATTTTTTTCGGGCGGGATCCATTTTTAATTGTAATTACATTCTATATACATCATTTTTTTATATATACTTTCAAAAGCACAACAAAGAATTCTGCTCCTTTATATGTATAATATGATTTACAAATACAATGATCTCAAAATCTTAAGGTTGAATTTGAAAAAAATTAACCAAATTATGTTCTACTAAAATGTATGGATAAGTAATATCTACATATTAAATAACATAGATGTGCGTGAATTCATATGAGTATGCATGTTTGATAGATCAATCTTGGTTCGAGTATGGATTACATGTATCATCATCTCGAATTCAAATATTTGAATCCCTTTTTTGTTCACTCCTTTCACGCCCATCTCTCTCGCATGCATGCTCCTTCAGGTAGCTATCACTCTCTTTTCTCTAGCTCACTCGCACGCTCACTTCATGTTTCTCCTATTCTCGCAAACATGGTCTCTCGACGTCTCCCTTGAGAAGTCTCACACTCTCCCTATCAATATACATTACACGGTTTTCATTATCTCTCACGTCTCTACTATTCTCTGGTATCACTCGGTACCTAAGCTTTCTTTTTCACCGCCACACACACAGTCTCCACTCGTCTTTCACTTTGTCTCTCTCTCTCTATGGGATTCTCTCTCACACCCTATATGTCTCTACATATGACTCATACTACTAAAATTACTCTCTCTCTCTCTCTCTCTCTCTCTCCTGTAGACACAACATTTGTTGCGGTCTCCTTTTTGTCTCCATCCCAGACTGAGATTATTCATTTGTTTACCAATCAGACAACCCTCCCCCCTCTCTCTCACAGACACGCACACACAACTCCTGCTTCCACTCCCCTTCCCGACTACCGTCTCTCTCTCTCACACACAAAACTCTTGCTTTCGCACCCCGACTCGTATTTCCCTCACAAACATTTATCGACTAGCTAGCCTCTAGATAGTTTTATACACCCGCACACTCATGCTTCCACTATCGCATACATGTCTCTCTCCCGCTCCTTGTATCTATGTAGATTTTTCTTCCCTTCTTGAGACACGCCCTCTCGATCATGCACACACACACTATCACCTCATTTTAAGCTGATACCTATCGCACACACACTCCTTGTGTCTTTATCACACATGCACTCCGTCCTCCTCCACACTCTCCCTCTCCCTCTCTCACACACATGGGCTTTTTGCAACAACTAGCAAGATGCCCATGCGTTGCACGGAACATCAAGATGCATTTGTATGAGTAGTTTATTTTGTGGGGGAAAGGATGAATGAGGGAAGGTCTTATTTGCAAATGTGGAGAGGGGTGTGGGTATCTTTTTGCAAAATTGCCATAGTTTCCTTCCTATCCGTCAGATATAGATCGGACGGCCTATATTGCAGGATGGCAGGCACACGATCATCACCGACAATGCTTTTTATAAGAGTAGGGATAAAAATAGAGTTGATGATGATGGTGGGCCTGCCATCCTGCAATGTAGGTTGTCCGATTTATATCTGACAGATTGGAAGGAAAATATGGCAATTTACCCGCACTCTTCACCACATTTGCAGATAAGGCCTTCCCTCATTCATCCTTTTCTCCCACAAGATCTTGATGTTCCGTGCAACGCACGGGCATCTTGCTAGTAAGAATAGAAATTAGACATATACCACTTCTCGAATCTTGAAACCAACAACATTCCTCCCTTATCTCATCAAAACCGCCAAAGTAATATATTTTGAGTGAAACATAACATATTTTTAGTGATATACGTATTTCAAAACTAGACTTTTTTTCTATCAAATCGGTGAATATGTATTAATCTACTTTGATCATGTGGCAACGCATTGGCACATTGCTAGTAGTTATTATAATTTTTTGGACCCCAGACAAACGGTGGAGTACATATACGAAGAGAAGAGGCGAATGCACGCAGTCAGCCTCTCGCTGTCTCGCACACATGAGTGTTACGTACCCTAAAACCCTAGGTGCATGATTGCTGCATTCGCGGGTACCGGGTACGTGGTGGAGCACCTTTGTAGGAATAGTCAGCTCGCGTGATTATTTGATCCGTAGGAGTTGATGGTGGGGACCACAGGTGAATGACTTGGAGCGCGGTGGCTTGCTAGTTGCCATAGATCGAGTAGCCACGTTTAAAATATCGTTTTTTAGCGGGGTTAAGAGTTCCGATTTTCAATGGCGCGTTATAAGTAGTAAGTAGTTTTTAGAACGATTGGTATGGAGCGAAAATGGAATTCATAGTACTACGTACTCCTTGGCGTATGGTTGTATGGGTTTATGTTGCGAGATGTTGAACCTGGTAGTTCTAGGGAAAATACTATGGTTTAGATTTAGATGCTGGTTTTCAGTAATGAAAATCGGAAGGGGAAACCCTTCTTTGATTAAAAAAAACTACTACCTCCATTCTGGTTTACTAGTCCCCATCATACTTTGGGTCAAAGTTTGTCCACGAATTTTACTTGTAAAATGTGAATGGAAAACGAGATTTTGTTATACCCAAACAAAAAAGGACTGGAGGGAGTGATTGCTCTGACACGAACGCGACCTCTCATAGCGCAGGCATTGAACCGACGCGCCGGCCAAGAGGAGCGCACTCGCCGCAGGCCCGACTGAGCATGCCTCCTCGCCACGTGCAACCAGCTTAGACTGCCCCGCCTGCCTTCATTGAATCCGCACGTGTGCTGGCAACACGTCCTTCCGTGAGCCAGCAGACATTTTAGAACACAAAAAATGACTAAAATATAATTAATTTACGCATGGTCTTGACTTGTTGTGCTAGCACTGCTAGCAGGAACAAGTAGAGGTTTTTCTTTATTTATAACTCTCCTCACAATTTTTTTGGCTTTGAAGTGAATCATGGTTGTGGACATTATGTATGAATGTGCAGATATCTATGAACATGAGTTTGATGTGGAAGTTGAACTTGGAATGCCGGGCTTGCGCGTGAACTATACCATGTCCAATGCTTCGTCTGTTATTGTTTGGAAAGTAATTGCTGTTATTACATGACCCGAAAAATATATTTTGTGCCACATCAGTAGATGCACGGACATCACAACAAGCATGCTGACTGGATAAACATTTGAACCTAGCTATTATGAAGGAAATTTTGTATTGACGACAGTTTTAGATAGCAGGAGACGCCTAGCCTGCTCTGCCTCTGCTAGCTTATTTCTGGCTTCTTCCATCTCTTCTTTGGCTTGGGTGAAAAGAGCATCTGATTGCTCTTTTTGCTTCTTCAGGAACTCAGCTACATTCTCAAGGGCTGCTGCACGCTTTCTTTTAGCCTTTACTAATGCCACGAGGACACGAACAGCTGACGACTCCACCTGGCTTGTGTGTAATGCAGCATCATCCGGGAATTTGCACCTTGTGTTTAATCCAGCATCATTAGGGAACTGGCACCTTGTGTGTAATCCAGCCTCATTTTGGAAACATGATCTCAAGGTTGACCATACTTCCCTCCTCGCAGGAACTGCATCCTGACATGAAGTTACTTCTTTTTTAGATCAATACTCAGAGTAACCAAGATCCATTTAGTAGAAGCCAGATAAACAGAACTCGGAGAAGTGAATTCAAAAGAAAAATAATATAAAAATAGACTACAAGGTGAGAACACCCACTTCCTACATCAAGCTAAAAACGAAAGCATTAGGACGATTAAGACTCTTCTTATTACACATCAAAGAACAGCAGGCTTAAGAGAAACAGAAACTACAACATATACGCATCGAAGAACACAAGGCTAAACGAAAGTAATTGAAAGGGTGTTACTTACAAAATCTCGTTTTACAGGTTCGGTGCAGCTCCTCTTTAACTTGCCACGCTCCTTGAAGATTTCCCCAATATCCCGTGTTTGGTCTTCATTGCTCCTCTGCATGTTCGCACTCGTGGTTTTAAAATCTCAACATGGCAAGAAAAATATACTACTAGTAATACTCGCGCATCTTGTGGGCAACATTAAAGACTCGTCTGCCATGTTAGAGCATCTCCAATAGCTTGTCTATATGGATGTCTATACTCGTTTTTCATGACGTGAGCCCAAAACAGGCGTCCAACAGCTTGTCTATATGGTCGTCCAAATATACACATCCTCTATATCGACCTCGACAATGTCCACACCAGGACAATGTGAAGGTGTTGTCTAAACTCAGTTGCAGTCATGATTTCTTCCTCTCCCCAGCGACGGCCCACCTGTCATGGTCCCTGTATCTAGACATTCTAATGCAAAACTGAACGTGTATATGAGGGAATCTTTTTAGACCATTGTCTATATGAATATATAGACATCCAAATATACACATGCTATTGGAGATGCTCTTAGAGCATCTCCAATAGAATCGCAACACGCGGCGCTTTAAAAAAGTGTTTACAGTGCTGAGATCAAGAAGTAGAGACTAGAGAGTAGAGGATAGTTCTCAGCATAGGTAGATAAAAAAAGATAATTCAACTACTCCTCGTTGCCCGACTCCTCCTCGGTGATGTCCTCCCCCGACGTCTGACAGTAGGCGTGAAGATACCGATCATCATTGGATTCCCAGGGCGACGCTGCTCCTAGCCTCATGTTGAATTGAGCATACGCTTTTCGCCTACGCTTGTCCTCGCGATAGGCGGCTCGCTCCGCCCTCCTCTTATCCCTCTCTGCCCTCCTTTGCATGTAGAACTCGCGCTCGTTGATGATGTCCTGCGGGAAGTGTTGGCGCCACAGCGCCATGGCTTCCTCGTCCATCTCGGCGATGTCGAGATGGTGCTCCCGCCTCCGGTTGTCGCGACGATCCTCGTCGGTGCTAAGCCGCGGCAGAGGCGCGAGCTCCTGCGCCCGCTCCCGCATCGGCACGTTGGGGAAGTTCAATGTTCTATGAGGCCACCGGAGGCGCCGTGCCGCCGTGTCATACACGCGGGCGGCCTTGTTGGCGGTGTCGAAATTGCCGAGGCCGAGGCGCATCCTGCAGAACCGGATCTTGGCGGAGAAGCTGCCGGAGGGGCGCGTGCGGACACCGCGGTATCCCCAAGTTTCCCGGTGATGCAGCGGCATCGTCGCGCGGCGGTGGCGGCGAGGCGAGAAAGAGCGGGGAGAGAGCGGTGGCAAGGCACAGAGCGGTGGGAGGGCGTTGGATTTTATAAAGCGCGCCGGACGCCGCGCGCCAAAACTAGCGCACCCCTGGCCACTTTTCTCGCGCGCGCGCGATCCTTTCCTGACGTCTCTGCTATCTCTACTCTCTTCTCTACTGTTATATTTTTTTAATATTTTATATTTTGTATTTAATATTTATCTCTACTTCTCTACTGTCTACTTTTTTTCTCTATACTTTTTTTCTTATAAAAAAACAAAGTTGGTGATGATGGTGTGCCTGCCATCCTGCAATATAGGCCGTCCGATTTATATCTGACAGATAGGAAGGAAACAAATGGGAATTTTGCATAAAGATACCCATACCCCTCTCTAGATTTGCAAATAAGGCCTTCCCTCGTTCATCCTTTTCTCCCACAAGATAAATTACTCATACAAATGCATCTTGATGCATGCAACGCATGGGCATCTTGCTAGTTCTAAAAAACTTTCCATCATTTGCCACACTACTGGTTGCAGATGAAAAACCTACCCAAGCACAACGTGATACAGGAGCGATGCACAATTACAAGCTGATATTCTGTTGGACAATGGAGGCTATAACCAATTACTTTTACGGGAACAATAGCACCCAGGAAATTTGAAGGGTAGGTATGAACAAAATTGGAACTGCACATGTACTGCTAAGTGATTCAGTACACACATTACCAATCGAGGAGGAGAACAATGACCGTGGCGGCCTCTATGAGTCATGGTCAGCAACGGGAGTCAGTTCATTGTCCACAACGGTGGTACTTCTGCGCTTGGCGTCGGCTTCCGGGAAGAAGATCCGACACTGTGGAAGATGATGCCGGGGAAGAGGCTCCATGTACGACGACGACGGTGGACCGGCTCCAGTGCGGCGAGGTCGTCGATGAGGCAGATGCGCTGCGGTGGACGAGTGCGCCAATCTAAAGGGGAGGAGCATGAAGGCTGCGTTGCCGTGGAGAAGTCTATTTTGCCGCGGGGATAGAAAATGGGGAGTATTCAGGTGTACTACTCTGGGTGCCGGGGTGGGGTTGGCTAGGTAGGGTGAACCTGAAGTTATGAAAACAGTCCCCTACCAAGCGTCATATGTAGGCCTGTTCCGAAGGCTATGATGGTAACTTCCCACTGCTCGAATCAGGGTCGCGTGAGATTTTCCCGCCGACCTCAAAATTTTGTGACACTGAACTCCCCGTGTGGCGTGTTGAGTGATTCGGCTAAGCAACTAGCGAGTAGTAGTAGTAAACTCTGCATATTAGGTTTGACCGAAGTCATACTTCCTAAAGTTTGACCAAGTTTATAGAAAAATATAAACATTTACCATAACAAATATGTATGATGTGAAAGTACATTCAATAATGAATCTAATGGTATTTATTTGTTATTGTATATGTTAATATTTTTGGTTATAAGCTTTCTGAGAGTTTACAAAACTTGACTTTGACCAATGCTAATACGCGGACTTAAATAAAAACGGAGGGAGTACACATTTGTTTTCTTAGTTTGTAGTAAACTAATCATTTGTTGAAATTCTGAAATAAATATATTAGGCTATTGACTTCGAATGTAATGGTCTATACAATTCAATAGTTACAATCATTGTCGAATCCCAAGATGTATACAAGGTCTATAGTACTTCGCAACATGCTCAAACTCACATAATCCCATTCAAATGAGAATCTAAATGCATTTCATAGTTATTACTTTGTAGGATGCAACAAAACCAACCATAACTCTACATGAGCCATTATAGAAGCAACATTTTGACATATCCCAATGTGTGAATGAAACATGCAGAGAGAGCTTTTGAAGATGGAGCAAATAGGGCGGGAAAGATTGTATGTATGTGGACGAGAGAGTAGGAGACAAACCTAACGAGACAGAGTGATAGAGAGAGAAAGAGAGAGGAAGAAGTTAGGTTTGTGAGAAAGATGGAGACATGTAATATACGTGAGATGCGTGTGCATCCGAATTCTGTATACGTGGAAGGAGAAGAGACAACATGTTTGATGAGAGAGCTGGAAAAACATGGATGAGAGGGGAAGGATCTCGTGGGTTGAGGGATTGATAGTTTTGTGCGGGGGAGAGAGGGATTGGTAATTTTGTGCGAGAGAGAGAGAGAGAGGGTGGGGCGAGGAGTCAGTCAGCCATCGTCACATCACCCTGCTTCCAAATGGCCCCGCATTCTCTAGCACGGTGTGGTCGCCGTCTTCGATCTGATCGATGCCCTCTTTGAAGATTGAGGTGTTGTGCATGTTGGGGTGCAAATAAGCACAAGCGAGAGTGGTCGCCATATAACCTTGGATGGGGATGAATTGTGTGCTCAGGGGAGGGTGTGTGTGTGTGTTGTGCTGTGTGTGTGTCTCTCTCTCTATGTGTGTGTGTCAGATATTGAGAGAAAACAAACCTAAGGAGAGAAATGGGTATTCATGAAGAGATTGTGCGGGCCTTGAGGTGGGCAGGGGCCGGGTGAGGGTGTCAAAATGTGCGCGTTGATGCATGTGTTGCATGCGATCGTGCGAGGGACGAACGAATCGAGAGAGATGGTTGTTGTGTTACGAATGCTCCTCTCTCTCTCTCTGTCACACACACACACAAGTAAACTAGAAGACCGTTCTCTCATGTATACACAACGTATCGGCATCTGCCTATGTCTCATTCATGCATGATCATTTGCACATTCACACCTCTCTATGTCTGTATCACACGCACACCGTCTCCACATTGCCATTCCGCCACAACACACATATGGACATATACACACGTTCTCTCTCAGTCACACACACAAAATCAGTATTAAAAAAACTAGGGCGCACCTAAAACGTCCAAATCCAAATAAACACGAACTGGAGCTAAATTCAAATATATGGAAATATTGCAGTGTCAAGAACTTTTCCAGGAAAAAAAGTTGAGTAATATTCGGGGATTGTTGTCACACACACAAAAAGGTTCGGTGGATGTCCTTCGAGTGCGGCACGGTGACGCACCGTTCGATCAACCGCGCGGCCGCGGTTCACACGCTTGCACAGGATTCCGTATCGTGGCTGTGGTACTAACTAATAAAAGCGCTGCCTAAGTCTAATGTTTACGTGTACTAGTACGGGTTTCTTTGAAGTTTGACCAACCTTATATAAAACTAAAGTAAGCTCCCACACGCGCACTCATCAATATGCCGCCACTGCCGCTGCGCATGCTGGCGCCCGCCTGCTCCGGTCTACAATTTCTCGCCCATCACCGCCATGCCGCAACCATCCCTGTGCCATGAAGCCAAAGGCTCGCCCACTCACGTCATCTGCAGTCCCTCCTCGCGATGCCGCCGCGCTGCCAAGCACGCGAGCAGCTGGTGGAGCCGCGTCTATGCACGCGGCGTACGTAGAGGAGGACGAGCATGTGCTCCAGCACGCCGGCGAGGAGGAACTAGTGTGTCATTGTCGTCTCCACCCACGCAGAGGGGGCGCACATGGTGTTTGTCGTGGCGGAAGCCGGTCGCGCGCGTGTCGAGCCCGCAAACTATGTGCGGACGCGGAATCTACCTTCGAGACCTTAAATGCCACGTGGATCCTGCAATCTGAAGGAGCAATTTGGGCCAGTCGACTCTTGTGAGCCGTTTGATGCAACATGGATGGCTGGAAGGGCTTCTTCCACCTCTTCTGTTGCCTTCTTCCTTCGCTCCGTCGAACTTCTTTCACAAATCGACTGACCCAAATTATACTACTAGTACGAACTTATTAAGTACATTAGGAACATGAAGATACGAGCAGTAGTACCAACTGCAAGAAGAACAGTAGTAAGATATAGTACTAGTACTAGTGTACGTACTAAAGAGTTCAAATAATGAGAAAGAACATAAACATAGTTCTGCTGGGGCCTCAGCACAACACACCCTTGAAAATAAACTAAGCAACTAGTCCACTTGACACTTTAGTAGAACCAGCATGAGCGACGGCACTGCCACCTACTCGGAGTCTGAGTCCACGTCCTCGACTTCGTCCTCGTCCCTCTTCCTCTTCCTCTTCGCTGATACTTCTTTGCTTCAACCGGACACTGGGCTCTGCTTCTTCATCCAACCCTTGTAGATATTTAAACAAAGGTATGCATCCATTGCTGCGTACAGGATGTGATCTTCATCTAATGTCTTCGACTCCCATGCATGATGAAACTTGTGATGAGGTTTCTTCAGTTTAGCGTACGAAGGATCAATCATGGCTGCTGCCAGAGTCAGCATTGAAGGTTGAAAGGAGGACACCAGGCTTGCCTTCTGGATATTGAAGGGGTGGCCTACAACGATACCTATCCGATGCAGGGCAGCCCTGTCGTTCTTAAAGTCTACAGTAACGAATTTCACTCTTTTGTCCTTGAGGAAGTTCTTAAAATCCTGGCACTCAAGGTCGGCATGGCATATGTGGTAGACCAAGCAAACGTTATCTACGCAAACCTGGATCACGGCGGGCTTCTTCCTCTCTTCGTCCTTTAGATCCTTCTCTCATCCCAGGACTGTGGTGTAGTCAACATCTAACCCAGCGACCCACTCATCCGTTGAACTGTTGAACATGCATAGGAAGCGAGCAAGCCATGCTTTCACCGTCGCGGATCCATGTGTGTATATGACGATAAACTCATCGCCGGTGATGGCTCTAACCTGGTACTCAGCGGCGACCATGGAGATTTGGGAGGCCATGGATTTTGGAGGAGGGTTAGGAGAAGTTGAATTGTTGTAAGGTAGAAGACCGGGACGAGTAAGGCGTGTGAACGGCGTGGGGTTGCTGGCTTGCCCGGTGGATAAATGGCTGCAAGCCCCCAAAGAGTTCTCGAGAACTATGCGGGACCCACTAGATGTCATGTCTACTAGACCCATATCGTAGGCCTGACGGTATAGCTTCTGCCTGTTCGCACGCCATGCAGGCGCGTGGATGTAACTTCACTTAATTCCGTCAACCGTCGTGCCTCCCACGACCTTTGCCTCCCACGCGTGGTTGCGCCCTTTGAGACTTCGACCGGCTATAAATGAGCAATTTGTTTTGCCTACTCCACATGCATGATACTCCCTCTGGTCCTTTTTACTCCCGTCAAACATTTGCGAAGTGTTTGACCAAATTTATACTATAAATATCAATATCTACAATACTGATGATAATGAGTATTGATTGATTGAAAGTATAGTGGGGGTTTTTACGCCCAAACTAGGGATGTCGTGTTCTCCACAGGGACTAGGCAACGACAGTCGTGCTCAGCTAAAGCTAGATCAGACGAAAAGGTTTTTTTGGTAATGCAATACAAAAGAAAATGAAACAAGTTTTCCCACTCAAAGTAGGACAAGATCACCTACCTCTTAACAACACAAGCAAATAACAAGACAGGACGAAGAATAACTTGCAAGTCAATGTTTTTAGGATTTTCATTACTACACACAGTGGATAGAACGACTAACAAATGAGAAAACAAATACAGTAGCAAACATTTAAGATTAGGGACATAAGCATATTTGAGATACAAGGAAAGAGCACATCACGAGCACTACATATATAGACTAGAAACTGAGACAACATAAAAAACACATGTACTGGAGCTATCAACCATCCTTCAAGTTCAACACATAATTACCAAGAGGTGATCTGAAGTTTTACAAACTAATAACTGATGAATAGGGCACAAATATTGCACTAGTACAAAATATAGTTGATCAAGTCACAACACTAACAGTTCACAAAATTACACACACACACACACACACATGAATGGTCACACACACTGGACTCACTAACACACACACACACACACACACACACACACACACACTCACACACAGAGAGCAGCGGGTGAAAGGAAAGAGGTTCAACAGGGGTGCAAGGAGAGAAGGTGCAACATAGGGATTCAGAGAAGAGCAGCAGCAAGACGTTGAGAAGAGGAGCAGCAGGGGTGAAGCAGGAGGGAGGAGCAGTTCAGAGCGAGGGAAGAAGATGAGCAGCAGCAGGTACAGGAGAAGAAGGATCAGTGGCAGATCGACACAAGAAGAAGAAGCAGCAAGCAGCGGAAGGAGGGAGAAGGGGTAGCAAGGGAGATGAGGTGCTGGTCGCGCGGGGGACCAGACGCCCGTCTAGCGGGTCGCGCGAGTGGCAGCGCTGGTGTGTGGCGCTGGAGATGGTGGTGGTGGACGGTGCAGCGGCGGGTGATGGAGATGGCGAGGATGGGTGGCTGGGTGGCGCAGGTTGGCGCACCGCTGCGCCGGCCTGGCCGCGGCGGCGGCCGGTGGTGGAGAAGGTGGGGTGAGGGGAATCGAGATGCCAGGCCTCGTGGGGGTCGAAGGAGATGGCTAGGGATTTGACCCCTCTCGATCAGATCTGCCACTTTGCAATTTTTGCCCTCCTACTTCCCTTCTTTCTTCCCAAGTTGGTCCTCCCATCTTGAGCTTGGCCCCTTGAAGCTTTAATCTGCTATCAACTCAGGTCCCTCCTTTCTTTTCGGTTTATAGTGCCTTTGCGCACTTTTCTGCAAAAGAAACAAGTAACAAGTAAATGATCCTTTTACATGATTTTCGTTCAAATATGCAACAGTTCATACCAAAAATTGATGGTCAGATCACAGTAAATGCTAAATTTGTGTGCCAAATTATGAATAGAAAATGCTATTATTAAGTTCCCCCACACTTAAATCTTTACTTGTCCTCAAGTAAAGGCATATGACAAGAGCTAGACAGTGAACAGTGAGCTGACTAGAGAATGCCAAGTGAAGTAGATCTCTAAACAATGCATGCTTTGGACTTAGCTAGTGCAAATCAATGGTCAAGAGTGCTACAAAGCATTAGGATACTAGTAGACTCAATCATTTTAAACTTTTACAATGATAAAAGTGGATCAACAAGTTCAAATGATGATTATGCCAAAGGTTCCTAAAGAGAGCATGATCCCGAGCACAAAAAAAGAACACAAACTTGTGATCAAATCACTTATTTACAGAAATAAAGCAATGATAATATTTTATCGATCTCACCAAAGGAACATACCACCGATCCCGAGAACATGGTATACACCTGGATCGACCAATTATTAGTTTAGTTTTTTTTGTTTGTCTCCCCAAAGGAACATACCACCGATCCCGAGAACATGGTATACACCTGGTTCGACAATTACATTTTTTTATTATTAATTACTGCCCAAGCTAACCCGATTTCACATGCCACCGATCCCAGGAACATGACATGCTACTGTAGGTAGTCAGACTTATTTATTCATTATTACTTATCTTAAATGAACAACGCATAAGCACAAAAATAGGAATCATCACTTCTCCACGTCTGGTTCACATGCTACCGATCCAGGGAACATAGCATACTAATCCATAGTGGTTAGGTGATTGCTCCCAATGGGAACACATTAGGCAAAAACTCAACATCTGGCACTTAATGATCTAGGTGTATCGAGGTAAAAGCAGAAAATGATTAAGTTTTCTAGTGTACTAGGGATTTGAGCACTCAAAACTAGTAGTTCTCACTAATTTCAGCAAAGCATGCATGGTGTAGATCACTAGTTTACAAGGCATTCAAAAATCAAGTTCACAAATTCACATCAAGCACAATGCCAAAGGTGAAATTCAGCTTGACAACAAGTAATAACTGGCTCAAGCAACCCAACTAGCAATTGAATTCAGCATGTATTTATGATATTCAGAATGGGTCATGAAACAGCTCACCGGGCTTAATGAAGTAGCACTCGCTCGATCACCTCACCAACTGCAGCTCCTCTCCTTTTGCTTCTCTATCCTCATGCCTGCTCCAGCTTCTCCCTTCCTCGTGTGTGCCCCCTTGATTCTCCTCATCCCCATGCTCTGAGTCCACCAGGGTCCCAAGGAATGTCACCTCGAACTTGGTCAGCATGTAATGGATCATGCACAAGCAAAAACCTGAAAGCACTCTCAACAAAAGAGACAATGCAAGTGGTAGGGATAACACCCTCCAAGTCATCAATCGAATATCCAATTACATAAGCATAGCTATAAAGCACATGTTTAGGATGGTAGAAATCAGCAAGGTCAACACTAACATGAGGATGATATTTATCATTAAGCTCAAGACTAGCATGGGAATGATATGTTTCATAAAGCATAGGTCTAGCACGAGGAAAGTAACTATGTTCATCACTAATGTGAGTAATGCCACTAACAGGGTATATATGACCATATCCAAGCAAATACTTTTTCAAATCTACTTTAACAAATGGCATCATGCAATGCAAGGTAGTAGCAAACAATTCATATGGGGACATGCCATTGAGAGGATTAGATAAACCTGCAATGTCACACTCTTGTATGATGATAGGCAATTGAATATCTGGTTCTTCATCTTCAACTACAACAGCTTCTTCTACTTCTTCAGGAGTAGTAGATGATGAATCTTCAACTTGATCACTTGGTTGTTCGAGGTCTGGATCATCTTGTTCCTCGTCTTCGAGTATTTCTTCTTCAAGTTGAGATCTCTCATCCTTTGGATCTTCTATGGTGCTACTACCAGCAACACCTAATTGAGTCTGAAGTGTCCCCATCTGTGAATATGCACTAACATGATCTGGTAGGGGTGCTGAGATCACTACCTCGCTGTCTTTCTGAGCAATATTCTCCTCATCACCATCACTGCTAAGTTTCAACAATGACACTGATGACTTCCACCAGTCATGCAGCTCAGCAACACGTGGGATCTTCTCAGGATATTGAAGTATCAACTCTTCTAAATTTGACTCAACCTCTTGTATCTCTCTCCTTGGAATGTCTCCGACTTGCTTAGATGTATGTGCAAGAGTTGGAATGTCATCTTCACTATTCTTCTCTGAGATACTCTCTTTAACTGAGATAGAGGCAACCACCGGTGGAGCTAATGATTTCTTCTTGACAAATATCCCAGATATAGTTGTAACACAAGTGTGGGCAATTGGTGCCACAACTAAATTCCACCAGTCACATAGTTGACTAACACAAGTGAATTTCTCCATATCTTGTTGTCTCAACTTAGCATCAATCAGAGTAGGTTCCTCATAAACATCTTCTTGAAACTTTGACTCAGTCTAGATAGTTTCATTGCCATGAGGTATTGGATCTGCTACTGTGGTTTCCATCTGATCTACAATGGTTGCATCATCTTGAAAAATATCATAATCATCAAGGGTACTTGAAGTAAGATCAATCTTTCTACATGGAGGATCTAATTCAGCTCTGAAATGTTGTTGTCCCCGGAATGGAACATGCTGGTTTCAAATATTAGGCACCATGGATGATTTCTGTTCACTTATGGAACACACAGCTTCTGATTGCAGATGGCTTGCAACCTTCGGATTTGAACTAGGCCTTTCATAACCCCATTGCATTTGGTGGAAGGCAATGCTCTCAATGAGAATAATTGCACCCTCAACGGTCTTGTTCATGATTGTTCCACCAGCTGTCATATCAATAAGATCTCTTGAAGCATGTGTCAGCCCTCTATAGAATATCTGGAGCACTAACCAATCCTTTTGCCCATGATTAGGACATTTTCTAAGCAAATACTTATATCTCTCCCAAGCTGCATACAAGCTCTCACTTCCATCTTGCGCAAAACTGAGGATCTGGTCACGAATTGCAGCTTGCTTGTAAAGTGGAAAATATCTGTGCAGGAAAGCTTGCGAAATATCACCCCAAGTGTATGATCTTGATGGCAAAGAATAGTACCAGTCCTTAGCAGCATCTCTGAGAGAGAATGTGAACAGCATACACTTGATAGCATCTTGGGAAACGCCATGGTACTGGACAGTATTGGCATACTCCAGGACATTACAAATGTGCTCATGAGGGTCTTCATTGGGTAATCCTCTAAACTGATTCTGCAAGACAAGAGCAATAAGTCCAGGCCTCAACTCAAAATTTTCGGCCTCAATAGATGGCCAAATTGGCCCTGTCATCGTGCCCAAACTACTTGGCAACCAAAGATCACGTACTAAAGCCATATGTTCAAGTGCAACTGTCAATCAGCCTACAAATAGTAAGATATCCTACACACGCTAACAAACATCAAGCTCTGGTGAGAGGGTTAGTATCCTAATAAGCCGAAGCAACAAAAAGTAAAAAGGTAAAATAAACACAAAAATAAATTTGACTAGAAATTTAAACAAGAACTATACTAAGCCTAGTCTATAGCTTCACACAATCGCTCGATGCTAGTCCCCGGCAATGGTGCCAAAATGATCGATTGAAAGTATAGTGGGGTTTTTACGCCCAAACTCGGGATGTCGTGTTCTCCACAGGGACTAGGCAACAACAGTCGTGCTTAGCTAAAGCTAGATCAGACTAATGGTTTTTTTGGTAATGCAATACAAAAGAAAATGAAACAAGTTTTCCCACTCAAAGTAGGACAAGATCACCTACCTCTTAACAACACAAGCAAATAACAAGACAGGACGAAGAATAACTTGCAAGTCAATGTTTTTAGGATTTTCATTACTACACACAGTGGATAGAATGACTAACAAATGAGAAAACAAATACACTAGCAAACATTTAAGATTAGGGACAGAAGCATATTTGAGATACAAGGAAAGAGCACATCACGAGCACTACATATATATACTAGAAACTGAGACAACATAAAAAACACATGTACTGGAGCTATCAACCATCCTTCAAGTTCAACACATAATTACCAAGAGGTGATCTGAAGTTTTACAAACCAATAACTGACGAACAAGGCACAAATATTGCACTAGTACAAAATATAGTTGATCAAGTCACAACACTAACAGTTCACAAAATTACACACACACACACGAATGGTCACACACACTGTACTCACTAACACACACACACACACACTCACACACAGAGAGCAGCGGGTGAAGGGAAAGAGGTTCAACAGGGGTGCAAGGAGAGAAGGTGCAGCAGAGGGATTCAGAGAAGAGCAGCAGCAAGATGTTGAGAAGAGGAGCAGCAGGGGTGAAGCAGGAGGGAGGAGCAGTTCAGAGCGAGGGAAGAAGATGAGCAACAGCAGGTACAGGAGAAGAAGGAGCAGTGGCAGATCGACGCAAGAAGAAGAAGCAGCAAGCAGCGGAAGGAGGGAGAAGGGGTAGCAAGGGAGATGAGGTGTTGGTCCCGCGGGGGACCAGACGCCCGTCTGGCGGGTCGCGCGAGTGGTGGCGCTGGTGTGTGGCGCTGGAGATGGTGGTGGTGGACGGTGCAGCGGCGGGTGATGGATATGGCGAGGATGGGTGGCTGGGGGGCGCTGGTTGGCGCACCGCTGCGCCGGCCTGGCCGCGGTGGCGGCCGGTGGTGGAGAAGGTGGGTGAGGGGAATCGAGATGCCAGGCCTCGTGGGGGTCGAAGGAGATGGCTAGGGATTTGACCCCTCTCGATCAGATCTGCCACTTTGCAATTTTTGCCCTCCTACTTCCCTTCTTTCTTCCCAAGTTGGTCCTCCCATCTTGAGCTTGGCCCCTTGAAGCTTTAATCTGCTATCAACTCAGGTCCCTCCTTTCTTTTAGGTTTATAGTGCCTTTGCGCACTTTTCTACAAAAGAAACAAGTAACAAGTAAATGATCCTTTTACATGATTTTCGTTCAAATATGCAACAGTTCATACCAAAAATTGATGGTTAGATCACAGTAAATGCTAAATTTGTGTGCCAAATTATGAATAGGAAATGCTCTTATCAAGTATAAGAACTACGTTTTATAATGAGTGTAAAAATATTGATTTGACATTGTGAATGTTGATACGTTTTTCTATAAGTCTGGTGAAAGTAGAGGTACATTGACTTCAGACAAAACTTAAATGCACAATGCAGACTAGTTCCTCCGTCCAGGTGCGTGCCATGTCCTATCTTGTCATCACAACAAGGTTAGCTATTAGAGTACTACTACCTCCCTTCTACTTTAAAGGTCTCGATTCAAAAATTTCACCTACTCTTAGCAAGATAGTAGAGGCGGTGGAATAGTTTTTGAAGTCTACAAAAGTACTCAACTAATGCTGTCGTTCTTCATAAAAAAATGTGTTTACCAATGCATGCATGAACACTAGTTACTCTAACCCCCCTCTCTTCTTTAATTCTTTGCCACACCAGCATGTTTGCTATTCCCGTGTGCATGATACCAGCTAAGATACCACCATTATGTCCAGCCTTAATCATCGCGTGCAATAATTTAGTGCACCTTGAAATATGAACATGTGTGGGGCGTGTATGTTTTTAATGACTTGAGACTATACCTAGCCCGACATGCAAGATGACTTATTATGCACCGTTCCACATACCTGCAAGAAGCCCGTTCGTCTCCAAATCTTTTCCTCTCCATGTGTGGAAACAATATGCCTACCAAACTCTCCTTCTCCCTCTGGCGGTCCCACCACTCCACCCCGTGTGAAAAATCTGCATGCATGACTCTCCTCCCCCCACGCTCGTCCAATCCGTTGTGACCAGCAATATTTCCACCCCTTCCATCCCCCGTAATTTACTCCAACAAATATGCCCACATATCTATTACGTTAATCACGCAACATATCTTCCGGGACGCTGCTTCAGTTACTTAACTGCAGGTGCATTGGGTCACTGACATATGGGCCCAACAAGGGTCTGCCCACATGTGAGTGATGCAGCTGGACCTGTAGTTAAGTCAGTGCAGCTCAGTCCATATCTTACGTAGGTGTGCCATTGCTCGCTATAAATACTGCGCCTCCCACGACATTCAGAAAAACGCTCACATTCATCGTTATCTCCTCCCCTCCCTCTCACGTTGACCACCATGGCATCGCCCCTCCCAAGCCCTAAGCACCCTCGCTGCACCGCCCGGACGGTCACGTGTCGCCGTTCCGTTCCTTGCCACCACTAGTCGAGGAGGACGTGTCGGCGTTCCACTCCTCACCGCGAGGCGTCGAGGTGGACGCGTCGGTGTTACCAATCTCGCCAGCACGTGCGTCGGCTCCCCGCTACGAGGATAATGCCGCGCCGCCCACCGAGCCCCCCAGCCTTGAGGAGCTTTGGAAAGAAATGGATGTCGCCATGTGGGAGGCTTTGCTGCCGGCAGAGCACGCCATAATAGAGGTGGAGAAGAAGGTTGAGGAAGAGAAGCGCGCCGTGGGGCAAGCTGCCTGGCAGCTCTATGTCGTGTCCGAGAGAGTCAGGCAATTGGCTCTTTGGCAGAAGGCTTGTGCAAGGGCCATGAGGGTGGCGGAGGACGCCCGTGCCAAAGCCTTGAGTGCAGTCAGGCCCAAGCGCCTCATCTACGCTTGGCGGTACGTGTACCGGGTGCATGCTTCCAGCGAGGAGGACTACCTGCTGGCGCTGGATCACCACACCGGTGAGATCGTGCTCGCCCGCCAGCAAGCCGCCAACCAGCACCTCGCGAGTTGTGAGGCCGAGGAAGAGGCGTTGTGTCGGCGCGCTGGGAAACGGCCGCGCACCAGGGCACTCGTGGCTTGCTGCCAGTGCTCCTGCGAGCACCGTGGCTTTTAGTAGGGAGTATAATTTAGTTTTGTAAGGTGATCTCATTAGTTTTGGGATGCAAATGATAAATCCCGAACGTTCGGGAATTATTAGCGTCCTTAATTAAGTATGTAAGAGGGAAAGTTTGGAAACCTTGTGTATCCGTATGGATTTTGTAAGTAGGTGCATACAACACAAACTTTAGTACTATATACTATCGCACTACACGTCTCTCTCTATATATGCTTGCAGACTGTGCTACTCCCTCCGTCCAGGTGAATACGTCATCTTTGGTTGTGCACCGTGACCAAGTAGGAGCGAAGACTTTATACACATAGACGTAGGGAGTACTACTATTACTTATGTACATGCAAATGCACGTTTTAACATTACGATACGGTTTTTGTAAAAGTAGAAAAACAACACTAGTCAAGCTTGTCAAATGATTCAATGCAAAACAAATGGAAAAAATGCTCGTTTGGTTGTTTACTTTTAGCTTCCTTCTCTGTGGTTATTTCTCTGTTGTACTTTGTACGGAGTATCTCACTGGTCGGAAAGGCATGCAAATTCCCAAACCGCTTCCTACACCCTGTATCGAATTTTTTGCCTAGCAAGTTGTGCCGTGCAATTGGAATTCCAACTGGAGTAGTACTACTAGTAGGAGTACCAGGGGCCAGTTTGTTTAGGCTTCTAGATTAGTAGTGTAATCCCTTTACTACTAGCTCCGTCTTGGTTTATTGGTCCCCATCGTAATCCATGTCAAATTTTGATCATAAATTTAACTAATGAAATGTTTGTGATGTCACATACTAACATTTAATCAGTTAAATCTTTGGTCAAAATTTACCACAAATTACAATGGTGACGAATAAACCAGGACAGTGATACTCCCTCCATTTTTGTATACAAGGCCACTATAAAAATACATTTTGCATCTATACAAGGCTACCAACAGTAATCGAGACAAATATTAATGATGTTTCCTCGTACTAGTAACCCATGACTTAATTACTAGCATGCATGTAGTGGATGATAATGACAAACTCATCTACTTCCTCTCTCACGGCCACTCAATTTCTTCTAAACGAGAAAATAAATTGACTTGTAAAGCACACATTGTTTTTTGTCTTGGTACCTGTAATTTGAGTTTGTGACCTTGTATATAAAAATGAAGGGAGTACTAGTAGTACTAGTAGTTTAGAAGCCCAAATAAATGAGTGAGGCGCCTTAATGTTACTCTCCACTGTGACTAGTCTTATGGGAAAAGCTGGGGAAGAGATGGCTTATTTTTTAAGCCGCAAAAAGAACGGGCCCTAGGAGTAGTAGCTAGGAATACTAGGATTAGTAGCAAGGGATCGAGTGTGCGATATGAACTGGAGAAAGTAAATGCAGAGAGATGAAATGCAAAAAATACGGAGGGATGTGATGGTTGCTTGTCCGTTTATTTTACCAGGCCACTTATTACTGGTAGTGGTTGGGTTTTGTATATGACGACTTAACTGACGCGCCACAAGCGGGGAGAGACTCCCGTGCAACGCCGCCCTCTACACGTGTACTACATTGGTCGTGGTTTATTAGTCCCCCATTGAATTTGACTGAACATTTAACTGACAAAATGTTAGTGCATGTCAACAAAAACTATATCATTGGATCCGTATTTGAACATAGTTTTGAATGATATAATTTTAGGTGACATGCATCAGCATTTATCGTACTATATATAATGTTAGTTCAATTTTTGGTCGTACTAATCTATAGTAGTAAGGTGCCCGTGCGTTGCACCCAAGAGTGAAATGCATTGATCGGGGGTATCGATAGGTTTCTTCGGATATTATTTCATCTCTAGAGCTCACAAACATCCGGGTGAAATAGATAAAAAGGTATCTTTTGCAAACAAAAGCGTTCAAGTGTTCAACCTGCATCCAAAACTTGTGAAGAAATAACACTTATTGTGCTTTGCAAGAAATGATCTTTAAGAATTAGTTTTTGAGTATCCAATGTTATACATGTTGGCTACAGATGACATGGCACTTTCTTATAGTCAATAGTTGTCTATACTATTAAGTAATATTAATCATGCCCTTATACACCTAGACGGAGGGATTAAATCAGGATGACTTGCAAGGGGGCAGAGGAGATGTAAGAAATGGTTCATCGTAAGTCTTTCACCAGTACTGTAGTAAAAATTCATACATGGAAGATTCTAGACTAAACCATAAATGGATACACTTTTATTCATGTGCAATACTCCAATAGAGCAAGATCATGCATGGAAGTCTCCACATGCTTAGACAACGGATTTCATTGAGCAAAGACTAATGATCAACATTTAACTTGGTAATGCATATGTCCAGGTGAACCTGCTTGGAGTCCCCGTGCACCGCGTTGCGGGGTAAATCATACCATGCGCCTTCCATGTCCACATCGGCGGGAAGGTCCCAGCTCTGCACAGTCCTAGTCAGCATGATGGAGCCCCACATACCTCTGAGGGGTAGTAACAGTGAGCACGCACCCGTACATCAGCCTCATGTCAGTGTCAGTGTCAGCGGCATTGCCCCTGACGCACACTACAGAGACGGGGCGGCAGCCTGCATGGGCCTCGCCGCTGCCCACGATCAAGAGGAAGACGCCGTCGTCCTCCTCCGAGACTAGCAGGCGGCTGTGATCCTCTAGCGACTCCGGCATGGTGAACGGGTAGCACGTCTCGAACTTGATGTTCTCCGCCAAGGGCCAGTAGTGACCGCTGCACGCATCCGTGAGGTGATGCACCATGTATGCCGGTGAGCCCCAAAATGGCATCGGGCACTCATAGTAGTAGACGAAGGGCTCCTTGGAGGCATCGACCAGGCCGCCCATGAAACGGGAGTGGCTGTAGGGGACGTTGCGCCAGTTGAATATATGAGCAAGTTACTACGAGATTTAATCCGAATAAGCAAAAAATAAATCATGACAGCTATAACAGAGATGAAACTAACCTTGTGGACTAGCATAGTAGTAGGATATAGAGTAGAAACATGAATTCTACCATGATTTCGAACAGGAAGGACAGAAACACATACGGTGAAACGGGAGCAGCACCGTTGGTGTTGAGGTTGTCGCCCATGTCATTGAGGAAGAGGTTCCCGAGGTCGGGGAAGAAGTCGTCGTCGGTGAAGTCGTGGCTGCACGCCTGGCTAAACACGCCTCCTCGCCTCCATCATCACCAACTGAGTCTTTTATAGGAGTAGGAGTAGAGAAAAAACCGAGTTGGTGATGATGGTGTGCCGTGCAATGCACGGGCACCTTGCTATTTTTTGCATATAATTCCAAACGCCACGTAGACACGGTCTTTGAGCATGGTTCGTAGTCGTTCCACGCTCGGGCATTAAAGTTTGTAACTATTTTAGATTTGAATATACTACTCCTCCGGTGCTAGTAGTAGAGCAGAGTCCTACTCTACTACTCTACTCAAGCAAGTTAGGGCATAGTACTATAGTAGGTACTGTAGGGAGTACCAGTACTGTGATCACTCAAGCAAGTTGTCTGGCATCGATATGACCCTACGCTGCTGGTATGTGTCTCGTAAGTCAAGCGGCGTGCTGTAGTCATCATCACCTGTCCACTTCCCGCAGCACATATTCGCTTCTCCATCTTTGTCCGCACATAATCTCGTCCAATCTTCCATCCCCGCTAAGGCGCCTCCCCCCTCGTCCGAAACCCAAGCACTAACAATGGCAGAACCGAGCAGCGTCTGCCGAAAGAGTGGCTGGAATTCGCTCCCCACATAGGTAATCAAGCTCATTGTTTCGCGTGTGGACAATCTCAGTACCATGCCGCTCGCCGCGTGCTCGTTGGGGCTGTACCATTTACTCAAAGCCCTCAGGCCGGAGCTTTTTAAGCCAGCTCCTTGCTTGCTGATGTCGCCTGATCTTCAGAAACGGCATGTCACGTGGCATAACGATCGTAGGGTGGCGAGCATCAACCCCCTTGACTGCGATCCGATCCCGGTCACCCTCAACTACATTAACGGTATGTACTGGGTCGGCATGAACACATCTTGGATGGTGCTCGTCGACGGTCACGGCAGCTGGATGCCGGTGGAGGTCTACACCCGGCGATTGACCCCCTTCCTTCAATTAACACTGCACTGCTTTGGCACCGCGGCCTTGAATACTCGAAACCTTACAGTAGCCAACATGATACCAAGTTTGATTTGCTCAAGGTTGAATCTGCCAAGTGCCCACAAGATCTACGAATTATAAAGACTTCAGGCTAATTGCATTCTTCAACCGCGGTCTCGCCTATCTGACAGGTCACTGCGGTAAGTGGATAAATTTGCACGTCCATCGCAGGATCATACATCCTCCATGGTTCTCTGATTCCATTGAACACAAGGGCTTCATTTACGCTGTCGACTCCTTCTATGGCTGGACGTACTGCTGGCCTACTCCAGTCATCGCTACAATCGGCTGTTATAGCACTATGTTACTTTCCTATGATATCATGATGGCTTGCTTATATTACTGTCAACATTTACTGAAAAAATATTCATGCACATACCATGCTGTTCTTAAGATTGACTAAATCAAGAGCCCTTTTTTTTATTTTACTCCAACTTGATATGATGTTGTAGGCCGCCTGGTGTCCCTACCCTTCCTAATCCCAGAACCTTTCAAAGAAAAGCGGCATGGCAGTTGCAGGTGGTTCCTGGCTCGATCAGACAATGGCGAACGATTGATGATCGTTCGCATGTACCGGACGTGTTGTTTCGCAGAATACAATCACAGTCACTTCAAGGTCTTTGAGCAGGATCCCAGCTTCTCTGGGCCTTCAGGAATTTTTGACTGGAGGCTGGTAAGTAACCTTGGTACACGCTCTCTGTTTGTCAGACTGAATTATTCGATTAACCAGGAGATAACCGACGACAAGGATCATGATGGCAGTGCAGTTTCGTTCATCAGGCAAAACTGTGTGTACACAGCGTACCATGCGTCTCTGCATGTACCATACCCTGATATGTGCCGCCACGCTCTGCAGCCCAAAGTAGGAGAGAGGGTCGCAAGTATCAGACTTCGACCTGCTGGCTGGAGTTTCCCCCGTCAGGCACCCATCTGGTTCAAGCCGTCAGCCAATCTCCATAGCTTAATAAATAGTAACATCTAACTGAGCCAGTTAATTAGATGCGTACACTTGGTGTAGTAGGATCTTTATTTAGTTTGATGCATACACTTGTTCTTTTTTGGTAGCCCTTTTTTAATAATGGCTGAGGTTTGGTTTGGAAGAGAGAGCCGCGTCTTCACTCTTCTGACCTCCTTACTGCTTCTGTTGCACCCCCAGCCCTGGTTGCTGCTGCTGCTGTTTTCAATGTACAATCAATAGTATATTTCGTCTGTTGGTTGAATAAATGTGTTGTTAGAATGACAAACACAATGTTTTGGAAGTTGTTGCACGGTTCGATCCTTAGTGCCCCGTACCGTACATAACGCATACTATTTTTCATACGGACACATTTTCCACTTGTTGATAACATGCAGCCCACTGATGAAGGCCCAATAGAGGAGCCCATAATTAACTAGAAAGGAGGCTCTCACATGAATCCAGCCCAGGTACATGCTCATGGTCCCCTAAACATAAATAAGTAAATAAATAAATAAAGTTAAATGCTCATGCACCAGTCCTTTAAATTCATGATTTAATAGGAGGATATTATTTCCTATGATAGTGTCGTTACATTCAGTTGATATTATTCTTAGGCAAAGATAGCGACCAGTCTTCTTTCTCCCAACATTTTCTTCCTGCAGCCAGCGGACCCATGCAAATCGTAGTCAACATCGTAAATAGTTCTGGTCCATTTTTATTTTTCAATAAGAATGTCCAACCCAGCCCAACACATTGGCGACAACACTTTATCCTCCGCCTTGGTGCGCTCGCCGTGGTGCCGCCGTCCGGCCCTGTCAACATAGTTTTGTTTGAAATGGTCCATGTCAACATAGTGAATCGGGAGAGAACTGTAGTTGTGAGTATGATAGTACGGACCCACCAGGTCCACTCCCGAACACAAGCAAGCGTCTCTTTTACTACTCAGATGCACCCCTCGTTTTTCACTCTAATCCACCCTGCTGATCACCGGGACCCACATTATTTTTAAGGTATAGTCAATTAATGACAGAATTGCACAACCTTTTTTTGGAGTAGTAATTCAGAGGAGCAGGCTATAAACTAGGTTGTGCACTCTCTGTGGCCCGTCTAACAACATGACCAGCCCAGCAGGTTTTCTTTGGGAAAATAGGTAGCCCAATATTTCTTTTTGAAGAATACCCAAGCTAGGCCTATTTGTTTTCTTCGACTTACTGGGCTGCAAATCTTTCAAGACGAGGAGGGATGCATTCTGGCCTTGCCAAAGAGTATAGTCAGTGTCTGTAAAAAGTAATATCAAAGGGGTTGAAAATTCCAAAAAAATTTATAGCAAATGGGATATTAGTGTCTTTTTTTTGTTTTTGTTCTTCACTGATATTTTATAGTATTTCATTGGATTTAACATGACATAGTACTAATTTGTTTTTAATTTTGTTTTAGTATGGCTACTAATTTTTGGATTAAGAATTGTTCCCCAGCCAAAATTTGCAAATTTTCAAAATTTCGCACATATTTAGTTAATTTTTTTAAACCCTGGTACTGACCAAAAAATGGGCAGCAATTCTAAAAATGGAAAACGGGCTGCAATAATTTCCATATGAATTAGAAAAAGAGTAAAAAATATAAAAGTAATAGCAAATGGGCTATACACGACACAGATTTCGAGGCTGACTTGTTTACACAAGGCTTTGTCAGTCAACACATGATTCTAGCAGCAGTGACAGTTGGATGTCCATCCAACGGCCGACGTACTTCTTCAATCTCTGGTCTTCCTTCTCCAGCGGCCTAAACTAGCACCGGCGGGACTGCCTGCTCCCTCCTCTTGTGGACCGCTGTGATGCCGCACAGGTTTCCCCGGTCCACCCTACTCCCTTCGCTGGCCTGGCCGCACACAATCAACTGCCTCCTTATTACGCGAAAAAATGATTCCTCCCACTGACATCTGGGGCGCACTGGTTGGGAGGCTGACCTGTGGGCCTACTAAGTTGACGCGTACGCAGGGCTTCTCAACTTAGTGAACAAACGATTGTAGTAGTAGTAACCGTTGGATTTGAATCGAACGGTCATCTTGCTTCTTCAAGTGCTGCTCTTCTTGCACGAGCCGCCCAAACCAGCGCCGACGAGACCGCCTGCTCCTGCCTCCACTGGCCGGTTATGCTGCCGTTGAGGCCTCACCGCCCCCTACTACTCCCACCGCTAGCCTGGCCCTGCGGCGATGGCAGCCTCACACCATAGCCGAACCAGTGAACCCTCCTACTCCTCTACGCGTGGGCATCCACTGCCGCGTCTTCCTCGGCTCCGCGTCGTCCCCTTCCTTCCTAGGCCTCGCCGTCTTCCACCGCCCTGGTTCTCTCGGAGCGGCGTGGTCAACATGGTCAAGGAACGACTTCCATCGGAAGAGTACTGTATGTGGAGAGGCTGGCAGCTGGGTCCACGACAGCCGCAAGGAAGTGCCTCCTTATTACGCGCAAAATAATTATTCCTCCACCTAACAGCAGGGACCCACCGGACGGGCCACTAGTATTTTGCGAAAAAAACATTTCCCCCTGACTGCTAGGACACATCGGATGGGCCACCATTTTTTGTGAAAAAAACGTTCCCCCCGCTGTCAGCTCGGACCCACCGGAAGTGCCTCCTTATTACGCACAAAAAAAATGAATACTCCCCCGGCTAGCTGGGACCCACCTTGGTGGGAGGCTAACTTCTGGGCCTACTAAGTTGACGGGGACGGAGGGCTTTGTCAACTTAGTCAATATGAATGATTCTAGCTCCAGTGACCGTACGATGTCCATCCAACGGCCGTAGTGCTTCTTCAACCTCTGGTCTTCGTGCTCCAGCCGCCCAAAGCAGCATCGGTCGTGCCGCATGCTCCTGCCTCCCATGGCCGGCTGTGATGCCGCAGAGGCCTCACCGCCCCTACTACTCCCACCACTGGCCAGGCCATCCCTCTACTCACCCACACCCCCTGTTATTCTGCGGCGATGGCAGCCTCACACCGCAGCCGAACCAGTGAACCCTCGTACTCCTCTTCGTGTGGGCATCCACTGCTGCGTCTTCCCTGGCTCCGCGTCGTCCTCTTCCTAGGCCTCGCCATCATCCACCACCGTGGTGCTCTCGGTGCGGCGTGGTCAATGTGGTCAATGACCGACTTCCATCGGAAAAGTACTATACGTGGAGAGGCTGACAGCTCGGTCCATGACAGCCGCAAGGAAGTGCCTCCTTATTACGCACAAAATAATTATTCCTCCACCTGACAGCCAGGACCCACCGGACGGGCCACCGTATTTCATGAAAAAAATGTTTCCCCCTGACTGCTGGGACCCACCAGCTACATCTTCGCACGCAAGGAAGTGCGTCCGGGCAAAAAAACGATTTGCCCCCCTGACTGTTGGGACCGACCAGCTACATCTTCGCACACAAGGAAGTGCGTCCGAAAAAAACGATTCGCCCTCTTGACTGCTGGGACCCACCAGCTACATCTTCGCATGCAAGGAAGTGCCTGACAGTTGGGACCCACCTGGTCGAAGCGTACATAGCGTTGTCATTCTGGTCGCGAACGTGTATGTAGATACTGGTGGATGTAGAGGCGCGCACGTGTCATAGTAGAGGCGTGCACGTGTCGTAGTAGAGGCGCGCACGTGTCGTAGTAGAGGCACGCACGTAGCATGTAAACGTACATAGAGCGGCCAGTGTGCAAGAAAGAAAATATGGCCACGTATGTGTACATACGGGCAGGGTCTCGAACGCCTACTCGTGCATACGTATGGCCAGGGCTAGTGTACATGGCTGGGTCAGAATGGAGAAACAGCGTCGTTGTCATGTTTATGGGGAGCCAACCGGCTGGGTCGAAACGGAATGCATCGTCGTGTTCATCGGGAGGGCTTGGACGGAATAGGCGATGGAAACGAGGCCCAGCGTAACGCAGAAGGGAGGAAACGGCCTTGTGTTCGACCGACCACGTTCGAAACGGGATCATGTTCGTCGGGAGGGGTCTGGCGTACCACAAAACGGAGTAAACGAACCTCCTACGGTCGAAACGGGGGTCCTGTTGATTGGGAGGGGTGTGGCGTACCGCAAAACGGACGAAACGGACTTGTGTTGGAGTGCTACGGTCGAAATGAGGGTCCTGTTCATTGGGAGGCGTGTGGCGTACCGCAAAACGGGACTCCACGGGATACTGTTCATCTCCACCGTCGACCTCCTCCAGCCTCCACGGGCTACCGCCGACTTCCTCTAGCCTCCACGAGCTCCTGTTCATCCAGCCTCCACCGCGTGCTACTCCACCGACTACTGTTCAACCACCCCTCCATCGTCTACTATTCATTTAGCCCTCCATGGGGTCGTCCTATTCATCCAGCCCTCGACACCACGGGGTCCTGTTCATCCAGCCCCAACCGGCTCGATCGAGGCAACGCCATGGGGTCCTGTTCATCCACCCCCACCGCTCACTGTTCATCTAACCCCCCCCCCCCGCAACGCTCACTGTTCATCCAGAGAGGCAGCATCGATCGGCTTCGGTTAGCAGCAGTAGCAAAGGAATCGCTCGATCGGGTTTAGTTAACAGCCATCGATCGATCGCTCGGGTTCAGTAACGCGTAGCCTGCAGTGCCATCGCTCGGGTTCTGTTAGAGACCAACGCCTCGCTCGGGTTCAGTTAGAGCTAACGCCTCGCACACACGCGCGTATGTGTACGAGAGAAACACGCATCGCTCGGCCCCCGACCACCCACCGTAACCGGGAACTCCCCAAAATTTTCCTCGCCCTCGCTTCTACCATGGTTTTTTCTGTCATGGACGGCCCAAAGAATGTCATGCAGCTGCATCTCCGGCCCGCCCAGGATGAAAAGCCCATTTTCTACCATGATTTTTTGTCATAGAAGTAGGAGCCCACCACATCTATGATGATACCGGGTTTTGTCACAATTATCGTCATAGAAGTGTCATATGTATGACAGAAAAAAAATTCGTTCGGCCCAAAATGTCACGGATGTGTCTTTTTTTGTAGTGTATGCTTTATGTGCGTACTCTGTGGGAAATGCCTAATATATTTTCCAACAATTCTCCTAGGGCTGGACGAAGAAGGCAGAGCGGATCTACTGCCCGGCCCCGCTACCAGAAGAACAAGCCGGCCCACTTCTGATGAAGATGCTTGTCTCGGCGCCTTACAAGTCGCCGAAGAATAAGGCCAAGAAGGAGGCCAAAGAGACCAGGGGCGGCCTTCGTCGCAAGGGTACTTCAGACATAGTCTCCGAAGACTCTGAGGCTCGCTCCTCCTTCGAAGAGGATGAGGAAGAGGAGGAGGAAAACTAATTCCCCCCGGCGAGGGGGAGAAGGAAGAGGACGGCCTCCACACACTTGGAGGATGAATCATCTAAAAAGGGGAAAGCCTCCTTTCCGGACAAATTCACCACCGCCATCGACAGCAGCCCGGAGTGGGATCCCAGGGTCCAGCCCCTTGTTAAATCGTGAGTACATAAAACCCAGAAACATTCGTATTTCCAGACTCACTATGGCATAGTGTTAACGTATTGAGTCACTCATTTTGTAGTCTGGCCAGGTCCCACGTCGAGCAATCCTTATCGGAGGATTCACTGGGCTCAGACGCGATGGACAGCAGGACTCCCCCGACGGCCTCCTCCCCCAAACACGTGGACGACACCGAGGTGTCATCCCAAAGGGGGCCAGGCCAAGGAGGAGCTGGGGAGACCGTCAAGGCGGCGCCAGAGGGTCAAACCTCGGCAACCAGACACATGGGGAAGGAGACCCCCATGGACACTCACGGCAGGGGCTATCTCGAATTCGGCCCCCAGCCGGACACAGTTCCGGAGGCCAACACGACTCCAGAATCAGGCAGGCAATCTTCTTCAACAGAAGGGGGTGCGCCTGTTCCACCAGCGACCTCTGCCCAGCCAGAGGTGCCGGATACCTTATCGGCAGCGCTGAAGAAGACTTCCATCGTTGAAGAACACCATGCCCTTATGGGTGCGGTGATTGAGAAGATTCAGTCTGCCAAAAGCGGGCTGACTGAAGCCTGCACCAGCCTTATAATGGGATTTGAGGTAAGTGGTGAGGTTTAAAGAGTGTAATAGTATAGATAGTAGCACCTGATACACTGTTCAGTGTTCGGAAAGAAAAGCCAGACAGAGGATCAAATATATGCTCGTAGGAGACTTACCATGCAATACTTTTTTTGTCTAAGCAGGCGTCTTTATTGACTACCACGTCTCATACTGCGGAAGTCTCCGGACTGAAGCAGAGTCTGGAGTGGGCCAAAAAAGAGCTCGGCCAAGTGAAGAAGTAGTTGGAGAATAGCCAAGGTATGCAAAAAAACCTTGTTTGCATTCAGTACGAATGAATGATTGAATGTGACGAAAAAAATGTCGTGATGTGTATTAGGAGCGACGACGAAAGTCGAGGCTCTTAAGAAGGCAGTGGCCAAGGCCGAGAAGAAGGCGGCCAAGGAGCAAGCCATTCGTGAAAAGCACGAGGCCAGGGTCGTTGAAGTTCAACAAGAGCTCCAAGAGGCCGTGAGGAGGTGCGAGACCTTGGAGCATAGTTTGACGGAGAAAGAATGCGAACTCATCAAGGCTCGTCAAGTTGCACACGATGCCCGGGGTGAATCTCAAGGCGCCCTCTAGGAAATCCAGGAGGCCAGAAAGATCGCGGCGGGTAAGGCTTTTTTTATGCAAAGCAAGTATTTGAAGGAAAGATTCCTTTTACTAACCCGAATTCGGAGTTCTCCAGGGGCGTTTGCGGATCTGCCGCACAGCGTATCTGATGCCGCACAATTCTACCGAGCCAAAGAAGGGAGCTCTATGGAGAAGCTGTTCTGGTCGCAATATCTAGCGCCAGAACATCCAGTGCCCTTTATCGATCAACTGAAACAGCTGGTCAAGCTGCATAGGGCAGCCGAACTAGCCATGAAGGATTTGATTATCCGGCTATGACCCGCCAAGGCAATTCCCAGCAGCTACTTCGGGCTCGTGAAGCGGCTCATTAGTGCCTGCCCTTGGCTTGACGCCATCAAGCGGTCGGTCTGTATTGAAGGTGCACAAATGGCTTTTGCCTGCGCCATGGGCGAAGATGGATGCTGCAAAGCTGATGACCGAAGGACCGCCTGCGGGGAAGGAGCACCGCAAGCCCGAGTTGTATTATGACAGTGTCCTGGAGGGACCCCGCCTTGTGGCGGAGCAATGTGCCAAGGATATTATATTCCCGTGAATACATTCATGTTATCATGTGTTGTAATGTGGAACAAGGTCGTTTATGTAATATAATGCTTGTTATTTTTTAAAAATTTACCTCCTATGCGGCCGTTATTTATATTAATTCTGAGAGTCGGCCAGTCGTCGACTTCTGCCCCCACGTAGGAAGTATGGGGGTGTTCGGGATAAATCTAAACACTCTTTACCCCAATTTTGGGTCCTTGAAGGAGGTGTTCAGCGCAACGAACCAGGCAATCAGACTATAAGGCTTTATCACCCTCACTTAGCCACAGGAGATTGACAAAAGAAAAGTAGGCCCAACCCCTAGTGTTCGGAAGACCGGACTAGGGGCTCTGTAAGCACCTGATCGGGAAACAAAAACCGGTCTATCGCACGCTGCATTAGTTATCGCATAATGCGGAAGAAATCTTTAAAGATTTTGTAACCTCTCGAACAGCTGACCAGCTCTCACCGCATCATGACAGTCAGTTTTCGGCTTTCTCTACTAAGGTGCTCGTCCGGAAGAACTGGGACACAATCACAGTAGTTCTCCCTTTACTACCCTAGCCGATATAGCGGAATGTAGGGTAGCAAGCACAGGAGCCGGGCAACCCAACTATTGACCCAAGACATGATTCGGAGCCGATGCATATAATGCTATAAATTCGGGGTGTTGAACAACCATGAAGGTGTTCGGACTTTCTTGTCGTATTATGGGTACAACGAAGCCCCCTGACATATTAAGACGTGCCAGAGTGTACGGTTGCTACTTGACAAAAAATATCAAGAAGGAAGAACAACAAGTGAACAACATATAAAGTCACAGATTGTAATTGAATAATACGTGAAAGCATATGAGTACAAGTAGTGCGATAAAAAGAAATATGACTTCGGAGCCTGCTGAGACCAAGGGGAGCTGTGTGCGGATCCGGAGAATAGTAGGATGATCGTCAAGGGGAATATCTAGGGATTCCCTTGCGTGTTCGAGCTGTTTCCCTCCTTGGTATGTCCGTCCCTTCATAGGGTGTGGTCGCCAGGTCGCCAGTGATGGCCTAGACAAAAGTTAACCTGAAAAGAAAATGCAAAAAATGTTTGTGTGTCCCAGAGCGGTTAAGCCATATTGTGGGATATAACCTAGCTGTGCCTCCTTCTATCGCCAAAGTGGTTAGTTGAGCTCTTAACGGCTGGGCTATCCTGCCGCGGGGTAGTCCGGACTCTTTTGACAGTGTCCGAGAGCTTGGCCGTCGAATGAATGTTCGATTGAAGGAGGCCGCTTTGTGCTTCTGCTGCTAGGGCGGCGGTGTGCTCTTCGGTACGGAGGGAGCGTTCAGTGTTTCCATTGACTGTTATGACACCATGTGGGCCGGGCATCTTAAGCTTAAGATAAGTGTAGTGTGGCACCGCATTGAATCAAGCAAATGCGGTTCGTCCGAGCAGTGCGTGATAGCTGCTACAAAAAGGGACGATATCAAAGATTAACTCTTCGTTACGGAAATTATCCGAGGATCCGAAGACCTCTTCCAGAGTGATTGAGCCTGCACAGCAGGCCTCAACACCTGGTATGATACATTTAAAGGTGGTTTTAGTGGGTTTGATCCTTGAAGGATCGATACCCATCTTGCGCATTGTATCCTGATAAAGCAGGTTTAGGCTGCTGCCTCCGTCCCTAAGGACTCGCATGAGGTGGAATCCGTCAATTATTGGGTCAAGGACTATGTGGCACCCCGGCTCAGAGCGACCGGTTTACCTTGCATTGCCAGCCCAGAGACCTTGTCTTCTGGCAACACACAACAACATGGTACAGAAAACAACCACTTTATTCATGCTAGCGGAGCATAGCTCATATTACAACAGTTAGCGAGGCCAAGCAGCACACACGGTGTGGCTAAACAATATTTACATTATTTAGTGAACATAAAGGAGGCCTAGATCATGACAACTACTCGGCAGCGGAACAACGTCGTAGCGGGACTCCATAGCACAAGGACACCGACGTGGACACGGTCTAAACTCGGAGAGCACTCCTTTCCAACGGGACTTTCCTGAAATCTGGCATGACACGCCAGGTCAGTACATTGAATGTACTTGCAAGCTCATAATAAGCATAAACAAGATGACAGACAATATCATGATATTTAACCAATTAAACAAGAAAGCAACCATTTATCCCACATGATGTAATTATGCTCAACAAGCACTCCTTTTTCTGACTGGCTTACCAGATGTGACCAATAAACACGATAATACCAAAACACACTCGTGATCCTTACGGCGATCACAACCCGACCAACTCGTGGCCCGTGATCCTTACGGCGATCACAACCTGACCAACTCGTGGCCCGTGATCCTTACGGAGATCACAACCCGACCAACTCGTGGCCCGTGATCCTTACGACCATCACAACTCGACCAACTCGTGGCCCGTGATCCTTACGACGATCACAACCCGACCAACTCATGGCCCGTGATCCTTACGGCGATCACAACCCGACCAACTTGTGGCCAACTCAACACGATGGCCTCACTGCCATCCTCAGTGCAATTTAGTGTGCATATTTATTAAGTGTTGACCCATGGTGTACCCTACTTTCGAGCGTGTCCGTAACCGTGGACTCGGCTATCGATAGATTGAAAACACTCTGCAGAGGTTAGTACACTGTACCCACACTACGGAACCCATGGCCTCACACTCCCATTCGGGTGGACCATTGGCGTTCCGATGAAACCATTTCATTGTCATGACACTCTCCCGGCCTTCCCGACTCAGACCCCAACGGGCTAGTCCTGGGTGGCCCCGTGTCTACCTCCAGACACCTCGACCACCGTCGTGGCCACGATCCACTCTGGGACCCGGTACCAAAATTAACTTAAATACGGGCTCCCAAGGTTATGCCTGCCTACCAGGCCAGGGTACACCACGCCCATAACCTTCCCTATATGGAGGTATCGACCAAAGGCACGACAATGAAACGCGTTAAGGTCGTCCCATACCGGCAAATGTGGTTGCACTTGGAAAGACTCGTTTCAGCGGCACCACGACCCGGTCAACAACATGTTCAAGTTGAATTATTAATCAGGTTCAACTTAATGTGAATAAAAATAACCGGTGTCATCGTGCCTTACTATGCATCACTTAACATATGCATCACATAATCATGCAAACAACTGCACCAACAACGCTCCCACGGAGCCATCATCAACACATACTACTATACTGGTTAAAATCTCACTTTACTTATACGAGAACCATTTCTAGCATTCTCATCATTATTCATCATGCAAAATAATATTTAAACTACTCATCAAATTCTATGACCATATTCTTTATTTATTACTTGCAACTAAGTTCTCCTTATCTTGCCAACAATATTTACTTCAATCATTCTGTAGTTCAAGTATTTCATCACGTCAAGCATATAACAGAATATATTTATTATATAACTAATTTAAATGCATCAATATTCATAAGTTCAAGTAGGAAAATCATAAATATTGAATTGGCACCATGAAAATGTTACTATGGATTGCCTTAGTATTGGTGAGGTTCACAAAGCTCCTGGTGATCCTCAAGACAAGTTGGCTCTGCAGAAAATATTCAAAACCAAAAAAAGAAAATATCAAGAAACCTTCTGAAAATTGCCAGAAAATCCAGACAGCAAGGAAAAATCCCACCCTTTGGGTGCTGTTAGATTTTTGGACACAGAACACGATGTAAAAAGAATCAATGCATTTGGACTTTCAAGTAAAAAGTTGTGGCTGTTTGAATGCTACTGGAATTTAAATGGATTTGAAATAATAAACAGAGGGGGTGACGTCGAAGGCGTAATCTCCCGGGGCGTCACCACTCATACCGCTTCACGCGCGTAATGAGTGGCTGACTAGCGGGCCCCGCTAGTCAGGCCGGAGGGAGGGGAGGGGAAACAGAGAGGCGCGGCGCTTCGCCGGAGCTCATGCCGGCGTTGAGGCTTCTTGGAGGTGAACGAGAGGGAGGGGTCGACGGAGAAGATGATTGCGCACCTGCCCGTACCCATAGCGTGGCTAACGGTGGCCGGATGGCGTCGGATTTGACCTCTCCAGCGGCGACAGAGGGCGGAGGTTGCCGGAGTTGAAGAAGACGGCGGCTTGGGGCGACTCTAGGGGCTCTAGCTAGGTGCATTGGCTTCACGGAGGAGAGGCAGAGGCCCTGGCGGGGTCGCCTTGGTTTGGGAGGGGTCGGAGCTGCGGGGATCACCGGCGAGCTTGGCTCTGGGACGGCAGCCCGCGGCCTGCCCGTCCGGGCTGCGGCTTCTAGTGGCTCTAGGAGGGGGTGAGAGTGGGTTTGCAATGCTCTAGGAGGCTACAGAGGGGGGCTTTTATAGGCGGGGCGGCGAGGAGGGCTCGGGCTCCGCCGAAGGACACCTGTCCCCGGCGCCCGGCGACGAACGGTGCCAGAGAGCGATGGAGAAGGCGACGGAGGTCACGCAGCCACTGTATGCGGGCGCGGACGAGCACAGGATCAAGGGGGAAAGAGACGAACACAGTGCACGCGCACTGTGCCGTTGGCCGGACCATGCCCGTGCTCGCTACGGTGAGCTCCGGCGTCGGCGAGCGGCAGGGTGGAGTTATGGAGGTGGCGACGAGGATGGTGGCGAGGGGGGACACACTCTGGCTGGCCAAGCAGCGAGCACGCGCTCAACAGAGGCGCTGGCGACGCGCAAAGCGCGTGTTTGGCATGCCAGCACACTCGGACAAACGCGGTCACCGCATGGACCATGACATCAGGCCACCTACGCACTAACAAGGATGTTTGGCGTGTAGTCCTTAGTAAACTGAGGTGTTAACATGGCTTAGTTTGGTTCTAGGTGCAGTAGAAGTAAAATGGTGATGAGGTTAAGTTACTGGACAAAAACTTTGGGGAGTTACTGTGGTCAAACCACAGGTATTCAAGGGCTGAGCTTTGGGGTTTTACTATCTCTTACTAAGGTGAATAAGCTCAGGGAAAACCAGCTACATTGGAGCTATTAAAAAGGCAGTTGCTGTAGAAACTACCAGTTCAACCCAGAAGTGATTTAATTTTCTGTAGCCAAAATATTCCAAAGAGTGGTGAAATATTTTTTCTTAGAAATGTGCCGTAGGGTCCAAAGAATATTTGGGATTTTTCTCAGGATTTTTGGGGCAAGGAATATTAGGGTTGCTTTGGAGTTCAAAGAGATAGCTAGGGTTTTGGAGGCTAAAATGAATATTTTTCATTTAAGAAAAATATTCCAAGCAATATTGTTGGGTTGGCCAGGGGTGAAATGATGGCTTTGAGGAGGAGCGGGAACACTTGGGTGAAAATCAAGGGATACCCAAGTGGTTAAGTCCAAATGAAATGATTCAAAACTTCAAACCCAAAGCCAACTCAGTTGAAAATCAAGCAAAGGAAAAGAGGGCAAAAACCAGGCTGTCACAAACCTCCCCCACTTAGAATGAATCTCGTCCTTGAGGTTCGGTTGCTTGAGAAAACCATTCTAGATAACATGCCCTCAGAAATTCTTCTGATTCCCAGGTTGATTCTGACTTGGTATGATGCCTCCATTGAACCTTGTAAAACCTTCGTGATTTACTGCGAGTAACCCTTTCCATCTGATGCAAAAAATTTCACTGGCTTCTCTTCGTAGGTCAAATCCTTTGCCAGCTCTATTTCTGCCAAATCGGTCTTTTTCTCGGGTGGTGATATGCATCGTCGCAGCTATGAAACGTGGAACACATTGTGCACGTCTGATAGTTCAGGGGGCAGTTCCAACTGATATGCCACATCACCTACTCACATCATAATGGGAAATGGACCAATAAACCTGGGTGCCAATTTTCCACGAGTTTGGAACCTTGTTATTCCTTTCATGGGCGTTACTTGAAGGTAGACATGTTCTCCGGGTTCAAAACTGATCTGCCGGTGCTTTGCATTGTAATAACTTTTCTGTTGTGACTTGGCCAATTGTAATCTATCTCAAATCTCCTTGACTTGCTTTTCAGCTTCCAGCATGAGATCTGTTCCGAAAATACGACTATCTCCGGTTTGAGACCAATTTAATGGAGTGCGGCACTTACGACCATACAAGGCTTCATATGGTGACATCTTTAGACTGGTCTGGAACCCATTGTTATACGAGAACTCGGTGTATGGCAAGCAATCTTCCCATTGGGATCGTTGGGCCAAAACACAGGCTCGGAGCATATCTTCGAGTATCTGATTTACTCTTTCTGTTTGCCTATCCGTCTGAGGATGATAAGCAATACTATATTTTAACTCTTTCCCAAGGGCCTGATGGAGACGGGACCAGAAAGCAGAGGTGAAAAAGCGGACCTCGGTCAGAAGTGATGGTTCAGGGAACTCCATGCAAACTGACAATCCTGGACACACATAGTCGGGTAAGTTCATCTGCTCGGTATGAGGTTTTGACTGGGAGGAAGTGGGCTACCTTAGTTAATGTATTCACTATGGCCCATATCACATTATTGCCTCGTCGGGTCCTGGGTAGTCCTGTGATGAAATCCATACAGACATCATCCCATTTCCATTGTGACACGGGCAGAGGTTGGAGGAGTCCGGCTGGCTTCTGATGCTCTGCCTTAACTTTGTTGCGTATGTCGCAACAGGCCACGAAATACGCAATGTCTTTCTTCATTCCATCCCACCAGAATATTTGTCGAAAGTCTTCATACATTTTTGTACCTCCCGGGTGGATTGAATATGAAGATTCATGGGCTTCTGACAAAATTTTCTGCTTTAGGTCAGCTTGATTAGGCACACAAAGCCTTCCCCTGAATCGGATGGTACCGTACTGATCTTTCGAGAAATCGGATGACTTGATGCGTTTCTGCAAATCGGCATCGCATGACTGGGCCTTACGGATTTCTTCCTTAATAGTAGGGGTAACCATCAGGATATTGGCAAGCCCAGCCTCAGCTATGACTAGGTTGAGCTGAGTAATCTCTTCTTTAAGTTTGGAAGGCAACGATTCTAACATGACATTTAAACTAACGGGCTTTCGACTGAGTGCGTCGGCCACCATGTTGGCCTTACCCGGACGATAATTTATTCCAAGGTCATAATCCTTGACCAACTCAACCCATCTTCGTTGATGGAGATTTAAATCCGGCTGAGTAAATATATATTTGAGACTCTTGTGATCGGTAAAAATTTGGCACCTTTTTCCAATGAGGTAGTGTCTCCAAATTTTTAAAGCATGGACTACTGCAGCCAATTCCAAATCATGAGTAGGGTAATTTCCTTCGTGAGGGCATAGCTGCCATGAGGCATAAGCTACTACCTTACCATCTTGCATAAGCACGCATCCAAGTCCTTGCCGGGAAGCGTTGCAGTATACGTCAAAGCTGCGGTAGATATCTGGAAGTGTTAACACTGGCGCAGTTGTCAAACGTTTCTTTAACTCGGTGAAACTTTTCTCACAGTCTGAAGTCCATTCAAACTTCTTATCCTTTTTGAGCAGCTCCGTCATCAGCTTAGCAATCTGGGAGAACCCTTCAATGAAACGACGGTAATATCCGGCTAATCCAAGAAAACTCCGAATCAGAGATACTGTGGCGGGTGGCAACCAGTCGAGCACATCTTTTACCTTGCTTGGGTCCACGGCTATACCTTCAGCGGATAGCACATGCCCGAGGAATCCAACTTGCTTGAGCCAGAACTCGCATTTACTGAATTTAGCGTATAACTGGTGCTCATGGAGTCGTTGTAACACTGCACGGAGGTGTCCTTTATGCTCTTCTTCACTTCTTGAGTAAATCAGTATATCATCGATGAAGACGACCACGAACTTATCAAGGAAATCTATGAATACTTGTGCATGAAGAAGGCGGGGGCGTTGGTGAGGCTGAAGGATATAATGGTATATTCATAGAGACCGTAGAGAGTGGTGAACGCGGTCTTGGGAATATCATCCTTTTTAATCTTGAGCTGGTAATATCCAGTCCTCAAATAAATCTTTGAGAATACCTTGGCTCCACTGTGCTGATCAAACAAATCATCAATTCTTGGCAGAGGGTATTTGTTTTTGATCGTGACATCATTCAACTATCGGTAGTCCACACACATATGAAGGCTACCATCCTTCTTGTCCACAAAACTAGCGGGTGATCGCCATGGCGAGGAACTAGGGCGGATGTATACTTTTTGGAGCATTTCATCGAGCTGTTTCTTTAGCTCCACCAATTTGGATGACGGCATTCGATAATATTTCTTGTGTATTGGTGTGGTTCCGGGCACAAGTTCTATTGCAAACTCAAGCTCTCGGTCAGGTGGCATGCCTGGCAGTTCTTCTGGGAATACATCAGGGAACTCACTGACCACCGGAATTAATTCCATTTCTGCTATTGCTGTAAAAACCATTTCCGTGGAGGGTATGCTTCTATGAGCAATAAACTTGGTAGCTTGCCCATCTGGTTCGGTCAAGTTGACTTCTTGTGTCGCACAATTTATGCATACTTGGTACTGAGTCAGCCAATTCATACCCAAGATAACATCCAATTTATCAGACTCAAGGAGTATCAAAGACGTTGGGAAATGGATTCCGTTGATACTGACTTCTAGATTGCGGCAGACAAGATTGCTTTGGATAATGGATCCCGGGGTTTGTACCAGCATATTCTTGCCCAAAAGTGAGCAAGGGAAATTGTTTTGGGCAACAAAACTCCGAGAAATAAAAGAGTGGGAAGCCCCAGAGTCAAATAAAATTACTGCAGGTATGTTATTAACAGGGAACATACCAATGACGACTTCAGGATTTTCTTGGGCTTCGCGGGCTGAAATGTGATGCACATATCATGTGACGTTGTGCTGACTCGGACCGGCTTCCAAATAATGGATTTGAGGCTTGAAGGTAGCATTGGTCCGGTTGTTCTTGGGACACTGTTTGGCAAAATGTCTGGTTTGTCCACAACTGTAACAGGAATTGTTGCGCAATCAATTTTCCATAACTAGGTTGAGCACGTCATTCTTGAGTCGGGTGGTGGTCTTGTTAACATTTTGTTGCCAACTAGGCTGGTATGCCACTGGTGTTGGCTGCCAGGTACGAACCTTCTGCATTGGTTGAATTTCCTTCTTGGGTTCAAACTTGCGCTTGTGATCATTATGGGCAGACTTATTGTCTGATGCAAGCTTGTGTTCCCTTTCAGCAATGAAAGCCTTGTTCACCAGGATTTGGAAATCTGGAAAATCGAACATATTGAGGGCACAGTGAAGTCACGGGTTTAATCCACCAAGAAATATGTCCATTTTCCTCTCTTAAGTGGCCACGTCATATTGAGAGTAACGCCACAACTGATTGAATTTCTGCAAATATTCTCCCACAGACTAACTTCCTTGGAGGTGCGCAAGAAATTCATGCTGCTTAGTCTTCATAATTCCCGCGGGGATGTGATACTTCTAGAATTGCTCCTTGAATCTTGACCAGGTAATTGCTTCATTCTTAGTCTCTATGGCTTTCTCATTTTCCCACCATATAGCAGCAACACCTTCCAGATAATGTGTTACAAATGGAACTTTATCCTCCTCATCAGTTCAAGCAACCTCAAGTTTATTTTCCATAGTTCTTAACCAATCATCTGCATCCAAGGGATCAATGGCCTGACTGAAACTGGGAGGCTTAGTCCTCTGAAAATTAGATAGCTTAGAGTGAGGGGCGGGATTATTTCCATTCTGTCCCACCATTGCTTGGATACTTCTGAATATTTCCATTAGATCATTGTTTCTTCGTTCCTCGAACATACGCATAATTTGCTTGGTGGATGGTGGATCTGGCGGTGGAGGCGGTAGTGGAACGTACGGCTCGGGTGATTGTCCTGCTTGTCGTGCGGAACGCCGAACAGGGGAACCCTCGCGGACGTTGCTACTGCAGCCTCCCCGTGTCATCCTAATATGATTTTTTTTCCAAGTCAATGCAACCAAGATGAGAAACATTCAACAAAAACTGGGGGAAGCCAGCAACAAAACCAAGCGAAACCGAAGAGACGACGAAAAGAAAATGACGAATAACATAAAGTCCAGCATAATTATACATAGACTCATACATGAAAGATAACAACATGCCAGGTCCAACTACCCTCATACATGAAATGAAACATCATAACTCGTACTACTACATCCATACTCCATCCCGATGACTGAGAACACTCAAAGGCTCTACTGCTCGGCTGGCGCTGCGGGGTCCTCTCCTGAAGCAGACTCGGAGCCAGAACTGACGTGGTTAACGGAGACCTCCGGGTTAAAAGTAACACGACGACGCTGCCTCGAGGGCTCTCCCTTTGGGGCAGATGGAGGGTGGACCATCGGGGCTGCAGGAGTGGCGAGGTGTGAAACCCACTCGGCCGGAGCACTAGGTAGACTCGCAGTCGCGATGCCCGAGTTACTCGGGGGAGTAAATGGAGAAACAGGGTATCTAGAACTGGCAGGAACGTAGGGAATAAATCCTACGGATGGAGAAGTAGTGGCTGAGCGAGCAGAGACTAAAGTAGCAGCTAAAGCAGTACGGGAACGACTCAGTTCACGAGCCAGCTCGTAGTTCAGAAGATAGCTAGCTGTGATGTAACGAGAAAGGTGGCTAGCTACACTGTCAGACTCTGGATCAATGATAGGTAAACGAACACGACCATTATCGTGGAGAGAAGGGTAGTAATGGAAACCTGGGTGATTCTGCATTCAGACCTCGTTGTAGCAGAGCTCAACAAGTACCTCGAATGCAGCAAACTGGACAGCCTGAGAAGCGGAAGAAGCGTAGCCGCTACGAGAGGTACGAGTGTAAGAACCCAAATCGGAATTGGTGCGCAGAGTAACCACGACGTGATACTCATACACTAAGTCAGCTAGGTGCTCCCGGTACACACGATAGACTGGATCGTCTCCGTGAGGGTACAGTCGACGCCACACATTACGAAGGAGATGCGGCGATGTGTACAACATCAGCTGCAACTGGCACGGATACAGCGCTGGAGCCATCTACACTCACAACCATTAGCAGGTTATCAAAGAAACAAAATAAAATATAATCAGTGCAAACAATGCAACAACCATCTACAGTTATTACCGGTACTCAGCTACAACTCGTATCTAGCGTCCAGTTAATTCGGCTTAGTCTAGCATGGCCTACTGTCAGCGCGGCTCTGATTCCAAGCGTTGTGGTACCCCGGCTCAGAGCGACCGGTTTACCTTGCATTGCCAGCCCAGAGACCTTGTCTTCTGACAACACACAACAACATGGTACAGAAAACAAATGCTTTATTCATGATAGCGGAGCACAGCTCATATGACAACAGTTAGCGAGGCCAAGTGACACACACGGTGCGGCTGAACAATATGTACATTATTTAGTGAACATAAAGGAGGCCTCGGTCATGAAAACTACTCAACAGTGGAACAACATTGTAGCGGGACTCCATAGCACAAGGACACCGACATGGACACGGTCTAGACTCGGACAACACTCCTTTCCAATGGGACTTTCCTGAAATCTGGCATGACACGCCAGGTCAGTACATTGAATGTACTTGCAAGCTCACAATAAGATAAACATGATGACATACACTATCATGATATTTAACCAATTAAAAACAAAGCAACCATTTATCGCACATGCTGTAATTATGCTCAACAGGCACTCCTTTTTCTGCCTGGCTTACCAGATGTGACCAATAAACATGATAATACCAAAACACACTCGTGATCCTTACGGCGATCACAACCCGACCAACTCGTGGCTCGTGATCCTTACGGCGATCACAACCCGACCAACTCGTGGCCCGTGATCCTTACGACGATCACAACCCGACCAACTCGTGGCCCGTGATCCTTACGACGATCACAACCCGACCAACTTGTGGCCCATGATCCTTACGGCAATCACAACCCGACCAACTTGTGGCCAACTCAACACGATGGCCCCACTGCCATCCTTAGTGCAATTTAGTGTGCATATTTATTAAGTGTTGACCCATGGTGTACCCTACTTTCGAGCGTGTCCGTAACCGTGGACTCGGCAATGGATAGATTAAAAACACTCTGCAGAGATTAGTACATTGTACCCACACTACGGAACCCATGGCCTCGCACTCCCATTCGGGTGGACCAACGGCATTCCGACGAAACCATTTCATTGTCATGACAATCTCCCGGCCTTCCCAACTCAGACCCCAACAGGCTAGTCCTGGGTGGCCCCGTGTCTACCTCCAGACACCTCGACCACCGTCGTGGCAACGATCCACTCTGCGACTCGGTACCAAAATTAACTTAACTATGGGCTCACAAGGTTATGCCTGCCTACCGGGCCAGGGTACAGCACGCCCATAACCTTCCCTATATGCAGGTACCGACCAGAGGCACGACAATGAAACGCGTTAAGGCCATCCCATACCGGCAAATGTGGTAGCACTTGGAAAGACTCGCTTCAGCGGCACCACTACCCGGTCAACAACATGTTCAAGTTGAATTATTAATCAGGTTCAACTTAATGTGAATAAAAATAACCGGTGTCATCGTGCCATACTATGCATCACTTAACATATGCATCACATAATCGTGCAAACAACTGCACCAATAACGCTCCCACGGAGCCATCATCAACACATGCTACTATACTGGTTAAAATCTCACTTTACTTATACGAGAACCATTTCTAGCATTCTCATCATTATTCATCATGCAAAATAATATTTAAAATACTCATCAAATTCTATGACCATATTCTTTATTTATTACTTGCAACTAAGTTCTCCTTATCTTGCCAACAATATTTACTTCAATCATTCCGTAGTTCAAGTATTTCATCACATCAAGCATATAACAGAATATATTTATCATATAACTTATTTAAATGCATCAATATTCATAAGTTCAAGAAGGAAAATCATAAATATTGAAGTGGCACCATGAAAATGTCACTGTGGCTTGCTTTAGTACTGGTGAGGTTCACAAAGCTCCTCGTGATCCTCAAGACAAGTTGGTTCTGCAGAAAATATTCAAACCACAAAAAGAAAATATCAAGAAACCTTCTGAAAATTGCCAGAAAATCTAGACAGCAAGGAAAATCCCCATCCTTTGGGTGTTGTTAGATTTTTGGACACAGAACACGATGTAAAAAGAATCAATGCATTTGGACTTTCAGGTAAAAAGTTGTGGCTGTTTGAATGCTACTGGAATTTAAATGTATTTGAAATAATAAACAGAGGGGGTGACGTCGAAGGCGTAATATCTCGGGGCGCCACCACTGATACCTCTTCACGCGCGTAATGAGTGGCTGATTAGCGGGCCCCGCTAGTTAGGCCGGAGGGAAGGGAGGGGGAAACAGAGAGGCGCGGCGCTTTGCCGGAGCTCACGCCGGTGTTGAGGGGGGCTTTTATAGGCGGGGCGGCGAGGAGGGCTCGGGCTCCGCCGGAGGACACCTGTCCCTGGTGCCCGGTGACGAATGGTGCCAGAGAGTGATGGAGAAGGCGACGGAGGTCACGCAGCCACTATACACGGGCGCGGATGAGCACAGGATCAAGGGGAAAGAGATGAACACAGTGCGCTCGCACTGTGCCATTGGCCGGATCGTGCCCGTGCTCGATACGGCGAGCTCCGGCGTCGGCGAGTGGCAGGGTGGAGTTATGGAGGTGGATACGAGGATGGTGGCAAGGGTGGACACACTCTGGCTGGCCGAGCAGCGAGCACACGCTCAACAGAGGCGCCGGCGACGCGCAGAGCGCGCGTTTGGCATGCCAGCACACTCGGACGAACACGGTCACCGCGTGGACCGTGACATAAGGCCACCTACGCACTAACAAGGATGTCTGGCGTGTAGTCCTTAGTAAACGGAGGTGTTACCATGGCTCAGTTTGGTTCCAGGTGCAGTAGAAGTAAAATGGTGATGAGGTTAAGTTACTGGGCATAAACTTTGGGGAGTTACTGTGGTCAAACCACAGGGATTCAAGGGCTGAGCTTTGGAGTTTTACTGTCTCTTACTAAGGTGAATAAGCTCAGGGAAAACCAGCTACATTGGAGCTAGTAAAAAGGTAGTTGTTGTAGAAACTACCAGTTCAGCCCAGAAGTGATTTAATTTTCTGTAGCCAAAATATTCCAAAGAGTGGTGAAATATTTTTGCTCAGAAATTTGCCCTAGGGTCCAAAGAATATTTGGGATTTTTCTCAGGATTTTTGGGGCAAGGAATATTAGGGTTGCTTTGGAGTTCAAAGAGATAGCTAGGGTTTTGGAGGCTAAAATGAATATTTTTCATTTAAGAAAAATATTCCAAGCAATATTGTTGGGTTGGCCAGGGGTGAAATGATGGCTTTGAGGAGGAGAGGGAACACTTGGGTGAAAATCAAGGGATACCCAAGTGGTTAAGTCCAAATGAAATGATTCAAAACTTCAAACCCAAAGCCAACTCAGCTGAAAATCAAGCAAAGAAAAAGAGGGCAAAAACCAGGCTGTCACAGACCAGTGCGGCTGAACCGCCATGATGGATACTGGTCGGATGATCCTTGCGATCAAAGGTGCTCGAGCCGGACGACCATGGGTTGTACTTTGGGGCTATTGGCTCCATCGCGTAGACATCCCTAAGTGTGCGCCTCCGCTCCCGCTTGGGAATATGGGTGGCGTATATCATATTCACCGTTTTAATTTGCGGAGGAAACTTCTTTTGCCCTCCTGTCTTCGGTGGTCGGGGCTCCTCATCATCGTCATCGCTTTGCGAACCCTTCTCCTTGCTTTCGGCATTTGACTTGCCGGCCTGTTTGAAGACCCAGCATTCTCTGTTAGTATGATTAGCTGGTGTACCTGGAGTGCCGTGAATTCTACATGGACAGTCGAGTATGCGGTCCAGACTGGACGTGCCCGGATTGTTTCTTTTGAATGGTTTCTTCCTTTGACCGGTCTTAGAGCCGCTGAATCCGACATTGACAGTTGTGTTTGTTGCGTCGGGGCTTGCCGTTGTCATCTCTGGATTTAGAAGTTCCAGGTTTACTTGAGGTGTTGTTGCTATGAGCTAGCCAGCTGTCCTCGCTCGCACAGAAGCGGGTCATAAGCATCGTAAGGGCTGCCATGGATCTCGGCTTCTCTTGTCCAAGGTGTCGGGCAAGCCATTCGTCATGGATATTACGTTTGAAGGCTGCTAGGTCTTCGGCATCCGGACAACCGACGATTTGGTTCTTTTAGTTAAAGAACCGAGTCCATAATTTCCTGACTGGCTCTCCGGGCTATTGTGTTATATGACTTAGGTCATCAGCGTTCGGAGGTCATACATAAGTGCCCTGAAAGTTGTCAAGGAATGCATCTTCCAGGTTCTCCCAACTGCCAATGGAGTTTTCGGGCAGACTGTTCAACCAGTGCCGAGCTGGTCCCTTGAGTTTTAATGGGAGATATTTGATGGCATGGAGATCATCGCCGCGGGCCATATGAATGTGGAGAAGAAAGTCTTCGATCCATACCATGGGATCTGTTGTCCCATCATATGGTTTGATGTTTACGGGTTTAAACCCTTCTGGGAATTCATGTTCCATTACTTCGTCAGTGAAGCATAGGGGGTGTGTGGCGCCTCTATGCCGGGCTACTTCGGGACGCAGTTCGGATGGAGCTGGTCTGCTGTATTCGGCCCGGATGTATTTGTATTTAGTATATCCGGCATGACGGTCATTGTCGCGCGTCGGGGCTTGCCCCCGCGATCCATAGATCGATCTGGGTTGTCCTGCTTTGTTTTCCAAGTCATATCGTAGGTCATGTGTGTATCCCCGAGCCTTTGTATTTCTATTTGTTCGGCAAAGGGGTGTGGGCTAGTGTTCAGACTAATACGCCTCTTTGTCTCGGCCACGCGGTGGTCGGTCAGCCGCATCATGCGCTGGCAGTGTGGGCTCTAGTGCCTCGTCCACGAATTGAGGTAGCAACCTGCGCTTCGGGTAACTTTTGGTTGGGCGCTCGAGTCTGGATTCCTTGGCTGCCAGGACCTCAGTCCATCTATCAGTGAGCAGATCTTGATCAGCTTGAAGCTGATGCTATTTTTTCTTCAGGCTCTTTGCAGTGGCTATAAGCCGGTGCTTGGGGCACTCCTGTTTGACGAGATCCTCAGGCACGGTAAATTCTTCGTCGCCGAGGCTCATCTCATCCTCGGAGAGAGGCATGTAATTATCGTCCTCCGAGTCTTCATTCATGGCCTGTTCATCAGGGCTGGCTTGCCCGTCCTCCAATCTGACCTGTTCGAAGCTTGGCTGGGCGGGGTAGTTTTCCTCTTCAACATCGTCCGGAGTGCTATTTTCTCTTGTGTCGGTTTCGCTGTTTTTACCATGGCGTGGTTTAGAGCGGCGCCGCTGACGCTGGCGCTTTGACTGCTTCTTAGGAAGCTTATCCTCAACTGTATCCTTTTTGTCCTTGCCATTGTCTTCTTTGGGGGTATCCACCATGTAAATGTCATAGGACGAGGTGGTTGTCCAGCGCCCTGCGAGCGGTGGTTCCTGTTCTTCTCCGGCATCGTCGTTCATATCGTCGATGTCTTCGGAGTCAAAATCAAGCATGTCGGTCAAGTCATCAACTGTGGCTATCAAGTGGGTGGTGGGTGGGTAGCGAAGTTCTTCATCGTTTGCTTACCACTCAAGCCGGACATAGTTCGGCCAAGAATCTCCTGACAAGGAGAGAGATTTTAATGAGTTTAACATGTCACACAAGGGCGAGTGTTTGAAGATGTAAGCAGAGCTGAACTCCAAGATCGGCGCCCTGTCAGATTCGATGGGCGCGGATACACGTGGTTCGGAACCTATGGCCGGAGATGAGTCCGAGGGTCCGATGGCACATACCTCGTTGGAGGTTAGATTTGTGTTCGGCTGTAGCGCCGTTGAGTATGCGGCTTCCGTGGCGGGGTCCATCCTCCCGTCCTCGGATGGCACGATCTGCACCTGATCTAAGGCCAGGGCAGTTAGAGGTGCTGTCTCCTGAGCATGATCCGATGACAGATTTAAGTCATTTTCATCGTGGCTATAGGGTGCGGCCGTCATGTGCTCGAATCCGTCGAAGATCAAGTCTTCGCGGATGTCGGCGGTGTAGTTCAAGCTTGCAAACCTGACCTGATGCCTAGGGGCGTAGCTGTCGATCTGCTCCAGATGGCCAAGCGAGTTGGCCTGCAGTGTGAAGCCGCCGAATATGAAGATCTGTTCGGGGAGAAATATCTCACCCTGGACCGCGTTGTTGTAGATGATTGAAGGAGCCATCGAGCCTTACGATGATGACACACTGGAACTCTCAAAGAAAGCACCAATGTCGGTGTCAAAACCGGCGGATTTCGGGTAGGGGGTCCCAAATTGTGCGTCTAAGGCTATTGCTAACAGGAGGCAGGGGACATAATGTTTACCCGGGTTCGGGCCCTCTCAATGGAGGTAATACCTTACTTCCTGCTTGATTGATCTTGATGATATGAGTATTACAAGAGTTGATCTAGCACGAGATCGTAGAGGCTAACCCTAGAAGCTAGCCTATGATTATGATTGTTCTTGTCCTACGGACTAAACCCTCCGGTTTATATAGACACCGGAGGGGGCTAGGGTTACACAGAGTCGGTTACAGAGAAGGGAATCTACACATCCGAATCGCTAATCTTGCCTTCCACGCAAAGGAGAGTCCCACCCGGACACGGGACGAAGTCTTCTATCTTGTATATTCATAGCCCAACAGTCCGGCCCATGTATATAGTCCGACTGTCCGAGGACCCCTTAATCCAGGACTCCCTCACCTACCACGCACCCCTGGATTGGATGCATGTGGTAGCTGGTGATTCCAGTCTCTGGTGTGTGTATTTGGTGATGTCTTGTTACACTATGGGAGGCAATAATTTAGTTTCAGGCGAATTGGGGGACATTGAGTAGTAAGAAACTGCAATTCGAGAAGTATCAAATATTATAGTGGTTGGGGTGCTTATAATTGTGGTTAGAAATTAGAACGTTCAGGTCCATATCGAGTGTGTGATGCTACGCTTTCCCTTGTGTGATTTATCTATTTTTCCTCTATAGATGAAGCATGGTTCATTTATGTTAGTTCTTCCTATACTTGCTGACGTGAAGGGATTATGATTTACAAAATGACACTTTTGCCGAGCTTCTAGGAGAGAATCAGCTTGTATGAAATATTTAGCAAGCACTTCTCGGTAAAATATTAGTTAGCAAATGCGGTATGACGTAATAGTCCTCCTGCCAAGCATCCTTTTCTAGAAAGAGAAAACATTTATGATAACATGCAATGTGATAAGTAATGAGAGGTAGAAGGTTCCAAGCTTAAATTTTCTTTACTTGACCATGTTACTTATGGGCATTTGCCACATTTTGAGATAGGTTCCTGGTTTCCTCACTTCTGCCAAGGAGAAGGCTATTAGTAGATGTGAAAATGTGAAGGAACCACTGGGGAACCACCGCCATCGCCTCTTGGGATGTGGGAGTCAAATCTGCCGCCACCACCAGGACGCGATAGCTGCCGCCGCCACCGCAGGGGACACGGGGCACATGGAAGTCGCTGCTGCCATGGGGGGCACGGGCGCACATGGAAGCTCATAATTCTCACAAGTTCAATTGAGGTTTTTGTGCTACTCTATTTTCAGTTATGTTTCTTTATCGATATGAAATTTCATCACTGGGGTAGAAAACATTTACTTTTTATGTAGTTCTTTAGTGACGGTTGAAGGCGCCAATGAGCATCAATCTGTTTTCCTTCAATGAATCATTCTACATTAAATCGTAACTTTGTCAGTATATGTTGCACGTAAATTTTTTATGGTTAGTTGCAGATATCCCCTTTCTTGTGTGCATTTAGTATATCCTTATATGAATCTATGCCATCTTCTCTCTCTTGGTGAAGTTTGCCTTTAATTTAACTAAAGTTTACATTGAACATTTTCAGTTCTCTTTTTTAATGATGTACTTAATTACTCAGAGCTTCTCCCTCCTTCTAGGCTAATTTAAGGTGTTTTATTGGATTATATTCGCTCTATATCCTTTGCTTCGGACATTCGGCCAATTAAATTTTGTCATCCACGGTGTTCAGCTATTCTCATTTAATTTGTTGTGCATGCATGTGTTAACATGTTCTGAGATTGCCTTTTATCTGTGCAGTGTGATGCATTTATTTGCAGAATTTGGTTAAGCTCATGTTTAGCTCCTTTAATGATTTTTTCCTCATCGATCCATTGAAAAATATTTCCCCATTCTTGAATTGTCTACAAATTCAGCAAATTAAGTTATATTGCAGGAACTTGGAACCAAAGGAAGACCCAAACTCCGAGCACCACATTCTCTGAAGGCCCTTCTACTTGAAATACTTATGCAGAAGTATGACTTCATTGCTTTTGTACTGTGTGTGACTTTTTATTTGAAATACACTTATGCAGAAGTGTGACTTAAGTGTTACTGTACTCTTCTATCTTTATGCACTTCTGAAGATCATTTATATGTCTTGCATGTCGCATAATTGTTGTACCTAATTTTGACTCTATTTGCACGTTATTTTGTAATGCAAATAAAACGCATCCATGGCAGTGAGTTACAGAAGGAACTAGCGGAAGCTAATTTATCATTTCAACTCATCGTTAAGACACGAGTAGTATCTAGCATGTGGTGTTGCTGATGCACAAAATATAGTAGCTTGTTGTTATAGTCCTGTATCAACTGAATGGTAGGATGACTTACTTCCTTTCCAGTTTTTAGTGTCATTTTTCTGTTCTTTGATCTAAATAAAACTGTTGTCTGCAGGCATTAATTTTCCAAATTGAAGAGTTTAGAAACCTTGGTATGCCTCTTGCATCTATTCTACAACTACATGTTTCCACTTTTCTCTCCCTCTTAAGGATGTCTCGGAAGAAAATATACATCTTCTACTCTTGATGCATTTTATATCCTGATGATTAATCACACCTTGCATGTTCACTTGCAATTTTGACACTCTGAGGTACTGCATGTTGACAGTTTGAACTCTTGCAGTGGTTGCTAAACAGCTGCTGCTGCTGCTACAAAGAGTTCACCCATCCTTGAAGTTGTACCCCTTCCTCTGGTTTACTCATTGTTCTAACTTATGATAATTGATGTGCTTGCTTACGTACGGTACTATGCTTCCACTATCTGCTTTGGCAAGTCTGTAAACTGAAATCATTGTGTTTCCATAAGATTGTAATATTGTTATTATTTTTTATTTAGTTTTTTTTATTTTATCATGTGTGTATGCAATTCGAAATTCTTATGATATTATCATGTTGCGACATAGTAGCTTAGGAAATTCTGATTATAACCAGAATGTAATAATTATTTGCAGGGTCATTTGAATTACAATGATTTCTATATCATGAGAACTTGGAATGTGATAATTATATGTGTGTTGCACGTGCACGCTTACTAGTGATTACAAGATAATCAATGCGTGAACCAACATGTGGTTGGATGGTTAGAGGAATTGTGGTATCATCAGCCCACTATGGTTCAAGTCCTGATGCTCTCAGTCTTTCGGAGGTGCTCATAGGGGTATGGTGTGCGTGTGTGCATTGATAGGGTTGAGTCTATGCACGTGCCATTGGGACGATATAGACCATTAGATTGACATGGTTTAATAGCCGAGATGGTTCGGATTTGCATCTTTTTATATTGCTTTTTTGTATATGGAGGCATACCCCGGCCTCTGGATCATGATGATGCACACAGCCATCTTATTAAACAAATCCACAAAGTAGCACAAAGTCATAAAAGTATTACAGCTCGCAAGTGGAGCGAAAGAAAGAAAAATACATTCTGATAATCACAACCGGTACGGCAATATAAAGGATAAGATCCCTAGACTCCTATCCTGTTATGCGACCGCCATCCGAACCGGTTGAATATAGCCCGTGCTACCATCTCCCACTGGTTGCACCTAGTAATCAAAGGCTCCCTGGAGTCCATAGAAGTGAGTAAGGACCACGTACGGATCTATGTGATAGCTCTGAAGATAACCTGCAATAAATTTAGAGCTTGTTGTCTATTAAAAACCAAATTATTTCTGCAGTTCCATATAGCCCATTAAAGCGCACATATTCCAATCCGAATACGAGCCGCAGTAGTTTGCTCAACCCCAGCTAACCATGTTCCAAACAATGACTCAATGTACACTGGAGAAGTAATGTTGAAGGCTATATGAATCATTCTCCAAAGCAATTTGGCGAGTGGGCATTCAAGGAATAAATGTTGTATTGTTTCATCATGATCACAAAAACTACAACGTGAAGTACCTACCCATCGCCTCTTAATTAAGTTGTCCTTGGTGAGAATTACTTGCTTGTGGACGAACCACATAAAAACTTTAATACGCAAAGCAACCTTAACCCTCAAAATATGTAACGATCTTGAGATTTGGCCAGAATTAATTAAATCCAAATAGAAGGATTTCACTATAAAACCCCCCATTTTTCGCTAATTTCCATTGCATCGAGTCCGGCTGGTCGGAGAGGTGAACATCTATCAATCTTCGAACCAGGTGTATCCAGACAGTCCATCGCTCACAAACTAACGTGCGTCTGAACTGAATATTCAAGGGAATTGTTTGGAAAACTGTGGCAACGTAAACCTCTTTACGTTGCACAATATTATAAAGGGTGGGATATTGTACGACCAGAGGTGACTCTCCTAACCACATATCCTCCCAAAATCTTGTTGACACCCCATTGCCAACCAAGAATTTGACCCTACGAAAGAGCAAGTCCTTCGTTCTCATAAGCCCCTTCCAGAATGGCGAGTCAGTTGGTCTTATGGTAACCTAATAATCATGAATTTGCCTAAAATTCCAACAGTTTCTGTTTTTAGAGTTAGTCGTGGACCATCAGAAGGCCACACACTAGCAGCTACGCATTCCTCGTGGGAATTGAGTGTACATCAGCGGCATAATTCCTTGGAAGTTTCCTGACACAGATTCCTCTGGAGCACAAGTTTAAGTAGGCCCTCTTGAAGACGATATACGCCTCAATTGCTTTTGTAGCAGGCGACATTGTGCCTCTGCTGTCGGCAGTCTTTTCTGTCGGCTGTCCCAACATCATCGGAGAAATGTCCATCGTAGGGCTCGTGCATATCAGTGGCTCATCGGCTTGGTACATCAACAGAAACTCCATCGCTGGAGCTTCATGAGCAACTGCCCTAGGAGGTGTGCAGCGGCAGAGCTATGCTTTTTTACAAAGGCAAGACAAAGTATGTATAACACTGAGGGGACGTGCCCCCCCGGCCCAAATGCAAATTTATTTTTACTAGGTAGTAATCGGCTTGCAGCTTTTGGGCTAACCACCCCACCATTCTCACCTCATGTGCTCAATTACATCTTCTTCATTCTTTTCTTCTTATGCCTTTTTCTTTTTCCTTTTTTTCGTTTCCCTTTTTATTCAGAACGGTTTTGTTTAGTTTTTTATTCTTTTCCGTTTGCTAAATTAAATGAACTTTTTTACAAATCAACTTTTTTCAAAATAGATGATTTTATTGTTAAAAACAATGAACTTTTTTTTCAAAATTGAGTTAACATCATGTGAAAATATTGTTTAGTTAATAAAACTGAAATTGCGGTAAAAAAGCAGTTCATTCAATAGGCAATATTTTTCTATACTAGATAAACAAGCACCATCAAACAAGCTTAGGCTAAGCCGAAATAAAAACACACACAATTTATTCAATATCTCTGATCACAACCAGTTGAGCTTCTTCGCCCCCCCCCCCCTTTGTGCTTCATGACCCCTGGGGGAACCCTCCTTCGTGTTGGACATGGAACTCTAGGTGTAGGAGCTCCGTCTTTGTCATCAGTGACCTAATAGTCAGCATAACCTTTGTTTTGGTACTCCTCACCGATTCTCTTCTGCATCTCGAGGAAATGACTATCCGCACCACATAAATATAGCATCTAGCTCGTCAAAGTACTCCAGCAGCTGGTCTGGAGGCATCGGGTAACAATCGAGGATCCTCTTGTCGAGAGCAACTAATTAAGTAGCGCCTCCTTGGGAGCGCTACGAACACACGGTTTGGGAGCACTCCGCCAGCAAAAACCAGGCAGTACGGTTTGTTCCCTGTTTTCCCTTTCCGGTTTCTGGTTTCGTACGTTTTCTAGTTTGCCCCCATAGTACTTCTATTTCCCATTTTTCCCTTTGCAGTCGAAAACAGGCACAAATACCAGTTTCCCTTTTATTTCCCATTATATTTTTGGGAAATGGAGATTTATGGGTAATTACAGGCGGAGGCTTCCGACACTATCAAATGTCATCTTTTAAGTAAGTAAACATGAACTTTGTCATGCACAGGCTCGGGCGGGAAGCATGTTGAGGCACGGGCTAGAAGAATCTAGAGGTATAGGTGTGGAGCCTCCAGACGCATAGCTGTGAATGAAGCATCTATTAGAGGCCCATACGTGGTGCTTCTCGAGGTATGGGTATGAATCCTATGCATGGGCATAGGCGTGTAGTACAAGAGGCACAGGTGTGCACTGCGTTTGTCATCGCGCTGGCACATAGCGCCTCCGGTGCACGGCGGATCCTACTCGCCTTCGGCTTGTTAAATTTCCATAAACATCTTGAAGGGGGGCATATGTCGAAGTGCGTGTTCGTCATTGATACGTCTTTGTCGTATCTATAATTTTTAATTGTTTCATGCCAATATTATTCAACTTTTACATACTTTTGGCAACTTTTTATATGATTTATTTGGACTAACTTACTTATCAAGTGCCAGTGCCAGTTCATGTTTCTTGCTTGTTTTTGTATCGCAGAAAATCCATATCAAACAAAGTCCAAACATGATGCAACTCCATGGAGAATTATTTTGGAATATTTGTGAATTTTGGGAGTTGGAATCACCACAAACAGAGGCCCACATGGACCACGAGACACCAGGGCGCGCCCAGGCCCCTTGCGCATGGTGGTGGGTGCTGCCCTCCTCGAACATCGGTTGGATCTCTACTTCGGGCGCAAGTAAGCTTATATCAGGAAAAAATCATGTAAAAAGATCAGCGTAATCAGAGTTACGGATCTCTGGGAATATAAGAAACGGTTTTCGGCCAGATCTAGGGGGCGCGAAACAGAAGAGAACAGAGAGGGAGATCCAATCTCTGAGGGGCTCCCGCCCCTCCGCCGCCATGGAGACCAAGGACCAGAGGGGGAACTCTCCTCCCATATAGGGGGAGGCCAAGGAAGAAGAAGGAGGGTGGCTCTCTCCCCCTTTCTTCCGGTGGCGCCGGAGTGCCGCCGGGGCAACGATCGGGACGGTGATCTACATCAACAATATTGCTACCGTCAACACCAACTTTCTCCCCCTCTATGCAGCGCTGGAACACCTCTTCTCCCTGCTGTAATCTCTACTTAAACATGGTGCTAAACTCCATGTATTATTTCCCAATGATCTATGATTATCCTATGATGTTTGAGTAAATCCGTTTTGTCCTATGGTTTAGTCGTGATCTTGGTTGGTATGATTGTATATTTTATTTATGGTGTTGTCCTACTGTGCCCTCCGTTCTCGCGCAAACGTGAGGGGCCCCCACTGTAGGGTGTTGTTCATGGTTCGCTTATGGTGGGTTGCGAGAGTGATAGAAGCTTAAACCCGAGTAAGTGGGGTATGGCGTATGGGAGTAAAGAGGACTTGATACTTAATGTTATGGTTGGGTTTCACGACCTTAATGATCTTTAGTAGTTGCGGATGCTTGCTAGAGTTCTGTAACATCCCAAATTTCCAATTTGGCATGTTATACATTAGATCATCATTGCATATCATATTTTATTGCATTTTTTGGTTGATCCTAGAAATTCTACGCAACTCAAGGACCCACAAAGAGAGTTGGGGATTTTGTTATTTTCATATTTGAGTTTTCTCAAATTTTGAAAAGAGGATCATTTGGTTTTAATTATTTTTCTCTCCAAATATTTCCAATATGAAAATAAAAGAGAGGGGATAAAATGACTTTCCCAAAATAAAGAAATATTGGAGGTTAAACATTGAAATCAAATAAGTATTTTATTTGGAGTTTTATTGCTATTTTATTTGAATTAGGAAAAAATGCGGTTTTCAAAATTGCACTAGAGTCCCAAATAAAAGTTCACTTTGTTCGTCGTTTTTTTAGAGGACGGTGAAAATTTATTTCAGGATTTTTGGAGTCTGTTTAGTATTTCTTTTCTTTGTTTTTCTGCGCGTCAAAAAATTTAAAAAAAAAGAAAAAAAACGAACCGCCTTACCGGGCCATGTCCGCCTAGGACACTGACCCAGCCGACCCTTTAAGAGGCTGAGGCCCGAGCCGAGCCGCAACCACCCGCCGCTGCCCAAACCCTAGCCCACCACCGCCTCGGTTCATGCACCGTCGGTGCCAGCCGCGCCGCACCCCGCCTCCGCATCCCGCCCCACACCTCGCCGCCGCCCGCCGCGCTAGCCGCCGCCGACCGTCCCGAGTGCCGCCGCCACCCGCCGCCCCGACGGAGTTCCCTCCGCTGCTGCCGATGCATTTTTCGAGGTAGCCGCCGGTTTTGTTTTAAAAACCGTTCGGTTCTATTGCGAAAACCTAGATTCATTTAGAAGATTAGATCGGTTCGGTTTTCCCGGTTTATTTAAATAGCAGACGTTCGTCTGTACGTTCATATTAACGAAAATTGTTCGTCAGTTAGCCGCAGACATCGAACGTTCATTTGTTAGCCTGTTCGTTAGTTTTTTTCTTTTTCTAGGGTTTTTCCGCGATTATTTTCTATCGCGATTTCAGCCTAGATCTTTGTTTTAGTTTATCTTTTCGCTCGTTTATCGGAATTAGGCGATTCAAGTGCCTAGATCTTCGTTTCGAAGCCCTCTTTCGGTTTAACCAACTTGAACAAGATTTTGGTACTGTAAAATTTGACTTTAGTCCAGATTAGTAAATGGATCTTGTTTCTTTCGCAGTTTGAGTTTCATTTCTCCATTTGATTTGATTCTTTTTGCAAAACGGAGTTCTTATGTTGAACTTTCTGGTTAGATCTTATTTTATTTGAGTTTTAACCATGATTCTAGTTAAGTGCTTATGTTTGTTATTGCTTGTTTACGATAGAGTACCCGGAGTGCGAAGCGTGCTACTACAAGTCTCTAAGTTTTACAGATCATCAGCAAGGCAAGTAACACTTTGATCATACCTCTTTACTACCCAGTTTTTATTGCATTAGATCAATCCTCAAACATTGCATGGTTATCTGATTAATATGTGGGTTTTGGGAAGTACTTGACGAGGTAGAACCTATTGCCCTGTTTATTACTAAACCTTTGGGAGTTACATTTCTACGTTATGCTTATATTGCTATGCTATGCTCATAGGCGTGGTTTGGGTGAGTGTATCCATGACAGATGTGAGTATTGGTAATTAATGGTTAACTTAAGGTGGCTACTTAAATACACATCTGGGTGGATTGTTTGTGGGCACCTGGAGAATCCAGTGTGGTCCTATGATATCCCGGGGTTCCGTGTGATCATCCTAAGGTCCGCCAGCCAGGCTCAAAGGGATCATAAGATTATTCATGCTAGAAGCTTCCATGTGCAACAAGCTATTATGGGCTCTAGCATAGTTGATTAAGTTGCATGACCTCTTTCATTGGTGGGCTAGCAGATGTAGGGGAAAGTAGGTGTAACTATCCATCCAAAGTAAAGAGTTAATGTTTCTGAAAGACTGTGTCTCGGTCATCCGTTTCTCAAACACCATGTAGTGCGAGAAAGCTAACGGAGGAGATCAAGTCTTGTGGGGAAAAGTGTGCAAACCTCTGCAGAGTGTACAAACTAATCATCGTTAGTCGTGTCCCCGGTTATGGACATCTTGAGTATCTGGTTTTTGGATTATCATGTTGATCTCATCACTCTAAAGTAAATTAATTTGATTGGGTTTAATGATGATGCTTAATTGGAATTGAGTTGGAGAAACCTTCTCAATGTTTAACAACCACCATGATAGTTAAATAAAATTTATTCCTTTGTTGTAGGGAAAAATTGGCTTTATGCAAAACTGTAACCATAGAGCTTTCCACCAGCCATATATGCATGTAGTGATAGCATTTATTCTGTTCATTACTCTATGTGTTACATTGCCAGCATATTCCATGTGCTGAACCGTTTTGGGCTGCAACATCTCATGTTGCAGACTTTTCAGATGACGAGTAAGGTGCCATAGGTCGTTGTCTTTCACTCAGCTATGTCGTTGGAGTTGATGGACTCACTGTATCTTCCAAGCCTTCCGCTGTTATTCTTTTTAGATGGCCTTAAGCCATATTATTGTAATAAGTTCTCGTTTGAGACATTCGATGTAATAAGTGTGTGATTGCTAGTCTGTTATAAATCCTCAAGTGCGTGTCAGCATTACCGATCCAGGGATGACACTAATGCACAGAGATCAGACTGTTTGAGGTCTGGTCGCTACAAGATGGTATCAGAGCACATGCTGACTGTAGGACACGGCCACTAAGATAAACCATAGGCCACTCTTCTCTACCCATTTCTGACTCCTCTCCCCTTTTCAACTCTATAGGATGGCGGATGCAAGGAACAAGTTCACCCAACCGGATGAGGATACACCTTTTGGACGACACTTGAAGGAAGTCAATAGGTACCTGAACATCGGAATACCAAGCTTCACCGGAACCTACATCGCCACTCTACCAGAAGAGGAGCATTGGATGATTCAAGTTCAAGTTCCAGGAAGGACGTTCATGCCAGTCACTGAGCCCATAGAGTTTTCCTTTGATGCACCAACCTAGAGTCTAGGAAAGAGCATGGTAGCTCACATCACCATGGGACGCATTGGAGAAGTTTACCACAAGGATCTCAAGGATACTATCTACCAGATTTGTGGGCACCGAGATGAGCAATGGGAGATGATTAGCACTAGGAGGGAAAGATCTATTGCAGCATTTATCCAGGAGTTAAACCAGCACATTCACCGCCAGGAGAACCAAATGTGCGCATGCATGACAGATCTAAAGAAGGCAATGACCAAGATCATGGAGCTGGAGGAAGAACTCAAGTCAACACGTGATGGATATGAGGAGGAGATGATGATACTAGTGGAGAAGAATGACGATCTGATGAGGAAACTAGGAGTGTTCATGGGAGACCCCGCGCCAGGAGGAGAAGACGATGATTCCATTCGATCAGAGGACTACATCATCATCGACGACACCGACTCAGACCCCGACGATAGTGATGATGACTATGTTGATGAAGCCGGAGCAGATATCATGGAGTCTTCTACAGATTAAAACTTCTAGTTGACCACCATACCAGTAGTAGTATTCGCCCATGTATATAGTTTAGTCCGAGCACTTTTGTAACGATAGTTAGACCGATTATATGCCCTTGCTTGAATTGATTGAAGTGATATTGATTGTGTTTGTCTCATGTGCATATGGGTAGTGTTTCCCTCTAGACCTCATTCTATTTTGTTTTCTCACCTTTTCTAAATCCACCAGATGCCTCCGAGACGTGACAATGGATTTGCTTTCCTGTCGGAGCTCACTCAGTTGATCCAGCAGCAGAATACCCTGATGAAGCTACTAGTCCAGAATCAGAACCAAGGCAACAACAACAACAACCCACCACCGCCACCACCTGTTTATCACTTAGCCCATTTCCTAAGGCTGAATCTGCTGGTGTTTTCCAGTAGCACCGAGCCGATTGTTGTAGATGATTGGCTCCGCAGGATTGGAAGGGAGCTGTCCATTGCAGGATGCACAAATGCGGAGAGAGTGCATTTTGCCGCTCACCAACCTGATGGACCCGCAGCATCATGGTGGGAGAATTTCACAGCCACTTACCCCATTGACACTGTTACATGGGATCAGTTCCGGCAGGCTTTCTATACTTCCCATGTTTCAGCAGGAGCGATGGCCATGAAGAAGCGTGAGTTTCGCAACTTGCGCCAAGGAGGACGCACAATGGGCCAGTATGTGAATGATTTTAGTAAATTAGCACGTTATGCCCCTGACTACATGGCTACAGATGCCGCTAAGCAGATGAAGTTTCTGGAAGGAGTGAATGATGAGCTGAGCATGCAGTTGATGGTGGCAAACTTCAACAACTACCAGGAGTTGGTAGATAGAGCTCTCATGATTGAAGGGAAGCAACAGCAAATAGACAGCCGCAAGAGAAAGTATGGACAAGGGAAGTACAATTCAGGAGCTCAGCAAAAACCCTGTTTCACCCCGAACTCGGGAGGACACATTCACCATAACCATGGAGGCCATAATTCTAATGGAAGGATTCCGCATAACCATAGTGGTCCCAAGAATGGGAATGGGAATGGAGGAAGCAAGGGCCAGAACCGTTCCAACCTAGCAACGCCCGCCAAGAAGGATCTAAGTCACATTACTTGTTACAAGTGCGGGAAGAATGGACATTACGCCATGGAGTGTTCTGAAGCGAAGAATGGAAATGGCAATGGAAGCTCTGGGAAGAAGCCCAAATCTTTCAACAGGGGACAAGTGAACCACGTTAGCATGGAGGAGGTTGAAGCGCAACCAGATGTAGTAATAGGTAAGTTTTTGGTTAAGTCATTTACTGCAATCGTTCTTTTTGATACTAGTGCATCGTATTCATACATATCAAGGGGATTCATGGATAAGTATAAGTTGCCCACCAAGGTTCTTAGAACACCTATGCTAGTAAGTTTGCCAGGAGCAGAGCATATGGCAAGCGAAGGATGTTTTCAGATGCCATTGACCTTCGGTAGGCATGTATTCCCATCGGATCTTAGAGCATGTCTAGTAGAACCCTTAAAGCAGTTTTAAGGGTTGAGAAGTGTCAGTTTTTGGCACTTTTAAGGATTGAAAAATAGGGGCAAAGTCTAGAACCCTCAAACGCAATCCTTAAACTGCTTTACGGGTTGGGTTTGAGGGTTCTAGTCTTTGCCTCAACCCCAACCTTTAAATCTATCATTTGACATCTCACAATTTATGACTACAAGAACACAATCAACCTCAAACAAACTACCAAATGACAATCATTGATGCATGGTTTAATAGTTTACATCACAAAATCATCATCTTCCCCCTCTCATCAGCACCATCACCAAAAAGTTGCACCTCGCTGCCATCTCCTAGACCACATGCAGGCTCCATCAAGCATCTCCATAGGGGCCGGTGGAGTCGTCCACACCGCCATCGCCACAACTACTCATCGGAGTGTCACCTCGAAAAGTAGAGAACGCACCACGGAACATCCTATTCCTCTCCGCGATGTCCTCCTTGTAGTCCTTCCACCATTGCAATTGGTCTTGATCCATGTCCTTCTTAGACATCATCATGTGCTCCTTCTCTTCCACCATGAGTTCTTTCCATACCTTTGCCTCTTTGAGCTTGATCATCCTCTCCTCCAAGTCGGCCTTGTGCTTTGCTTCTTCATGCTTTGCTTCAACTTGTGCAAGCTTGACCTCTTTCTTCTTCTCGGTGATAAGAAGCTCCGTCTCCAATGTCTTCGTTGTCAATTCCTCTATTGCCTTTATCATGTGCTCCATCTTCTACCTTAGGCTTGACGCCTCTCCTTCCATCTTCACCCTTAGCTTGCCCTTCTTGGTTCCCTCGGCTTGCCCAAGTTCCTCTCCTCCTCATCTTCACTATCATCCATCCTAAGCATTGCCGACTTCTTGGGTGCGGTCTCTTGATCCCTCAACTTCCACTTGTCAAAGGTTTGAAGAATTGCCCAAGCATGCTTAAATGGGAATGGCTTGCCCTTGGAAGTGGCCATCTCCTTGTACCTCATGCCGGCAATTGTCTCCTATCAACCACACATAATCACATAAGAACCCACCAATAGCATAGTACACACACATAATCAAAATAGTGAAGAGATATGTACTCACATAGTCACTCTCCACGGTTCCACTAGGTGGTGCATCCCTCACTTGGTCCATGGCCGCACTCCAACGAGCACAAGCGGGCTTCATCAACTCCCACCGGCCTTGAAGCAACCGGTAAGTGCGAGAGATGAACCCACTATTCTTCGGCTTGATCCTACAATAGTTGTCCTTTATCCTTTGCCAATACCGTTTACCGGTTTGGTTGGTGCCAGTGGTTGCATCCATACCCACAGCTTCCCAAGCACGAACCAAGAGGATATCTTCCGCCTCGGTGTAGTTTGTCGACCGCACGTGTGGGCGAGAAGCGGCGGTGAATGCCTCCTCCCCTATCTCGGCCACCTCCTCCTCGTCATCCCCTTCATCCTCCTCATCTTCCTCATCTTCCTCCAAGTCGTCACCAACCCTAAAGGGGTCAAGAGGCGGAGCTCCAAGGTCCACCTCCGCGTCTTGGAGGAGGTTCATGTACGAGGATGGGGTTGCCATTTCCTCGAACACCTAGTGCGCGGCGGGAGGAGGTTCGGCGACGGCGGCGGACGGTGCCAAGGGCGGAGCCTCGGGTTTCTTCTATGTCGTGGTCTTCTTCCGTGGCTTCTTCACGGCCGGGGACGAGCCGACGACCTTGGAGGCCGCCCCTCGCGGCCCACGAGAGGTCGCCTTCGACCGGATCATCTTAGGGGCGGGCGCGGCGGTGGGGCTAGGCACCGGGGCAGCGACGAGGGCTGGGTCAGGAGCCAGGGAGGTGGGAGGAGGCGGTGTGAGGCCCGCCCTCTGCCGCTTGGCCCCAACGTGGGTCGCCGCCACCACGTCGGCCACGGTCGGGGCGGGGGCGGGTAGCGGGGCCCAAGTTGGGCGGGGAGGGCGCGGCGGCGGGCACAGTGGCGGCGGAGGCCTCTATGGCCGGCGCGGGGCGAGGCGGCGGGAGGAGGCGACGGGAGGAGGCAACGGGAGGAGCCGGGAGGCGGGATTAAACTTCCCTCCCGCGTGAGACGAAAGAGGAGTGCGGGTTGGGGGAGTTTTTCCTCTCAACGCTCACTTCCACAGGTTGGGAAACAGTTTGAGGGTTGTACATCTAATTTTTTTACGGGTTTGAGGGTTTAGAGGTTCTAGTCTACGGCTTTTTTTGACAAAAACTATAAAAAAGCAGTTATTTTTAGGGGTTTGAGGGTTTGAGGGCTCTACTAGATTTACTCTTATAATACTGGAGTCGCAAGGATTGGATGTGATTCTAGGTATGGATTGGCTATCGATGTACGGAGGAAACATTGATTGCGCCAGTAAGTCAATTATGCTCACCACCCCAGAAGAACGGAGGATTAAGTATGTATCCCGACATATGCTGAAGAGGACTCAAGTGAATTCCTTATCAGGAGTTGTACCGGAGGAAGTACCAGTGGTGAAGGATTACCAAGTATTTCCAGAGGAGTTGCCAGGCATGCCACCGGATAGAGACATTGAGTTTTTAATTGAGCTTTTGCCAGGCACAACGCCAATATCTAAGAGACCATATCAGATGCCCGCAAAGGATTTGGAGGAAATTAAGAAGCAGATTAAGGAGTTACTGGATAAAGGCTATATTCGCCCACCTTCGTCACCTTGGGGATCACCAGTGCTTCTAGTGGAGAAGAAGGATGGATTATTAAGGATGGTTGTTGATTATCGTGGATTGAACGAAGTGATGATCAAGAACAAGTACCCGCTGCCGATGATCAATGATTTGTTTGACCAGTTGCAAGGAGCTAAAGTATTTTCCAAGATCGATCTGCAATCAGGATACCACCAGCTGAAGATTCGAGAGCAGGATATACCTAAGAAGCTTTTACCACAAGGTACGGGCTATATGAGTATACCGTTATGTCATTTGGTCTGACTAATGCGCCTGCATATTTCATGAACATGATGAACAAAGTGTTTATGGAGTTTTTGGATAAGTTCTTCGTGGTGTTCATTGACGATATATTGGTCTACTCGAAGAATGAAGAGGAGCATAAGGAGCATTTGCATTTAGTTCTCGAGAAGCTCAGGGAACATCAGTTGTACGCTAAGTTCAGCAAATGTGAGTTTTGGTTGAAGGAAGTTGGATTCCTCGGACATGTTATATCCGGAGAAGGGATAGCAGTAGACCCCACCAAGGTTGTCACTGTGACAGATTGGGAAGCACCCACGTCAGTTGGAGAGATCCGGAGTTTTCTTGGACTCGCGGGATACTATAGGAGGTTCATTGAGAATTTCTCCAAGATTGCGAAACTTATGACGGAGTTGTCGAAGAAGGACACCAAGTTCAAATGGACTGACGAATGTGAAGCCAGTTTTCAGGAGTTGAAGAAACATTTGGTTATAGCCCCAATGTTGATTCTTCTAGATCAACGGAAGGATTATCATGTGTATTGCGATGCTTCACGTCGAGGACTTGGAGCAGTGCTGATGCAGGATGGAAGAGTTGTTTCATATGCCTCACGACAACTTAAACCCCATGAGTTGAATTATGCTACACACAATTTGGAGTTGGCAGCCGTAGCACATGCGTTGAAGACGTGGAGACATTTTCTCATCGGAAATCACTGAGAGGTGTACACGGATCATAAGAGTTTGAAGTATATCTTCACGCAGAAGGAGTTAAATCTTAGGCAAAGGAGATGGTTGGAGCTCATCAAGGATTATGATATGAGGTTGCACTATCATCCCGGAAAGGCTAACATAGTAGCCGATGCGTTGAGCCACAAGAGTCATGTCAATACACTCATGACCAGAGAATTACCCAAGGAGTTAGCAAAGGATCTTCTTGAGCTATGTCTGGAAATAGTCCCGAGAGGCTATGTAGCAGTGTTGGAAGTTCAGTGTACTTTGATGGATAAGATCAGAGAAGCTCAAAAGACGGACAAGGAGATTGCCGAGATAAAGGAAAGGATGAGCAAAGGAAAGGCCAAAGGATTTCGTGAAGATGCCCACGACACCTTATGGTTTGAGGACCGCGTATATGTGCCTAATGACCCCGAGATCAGGAAGTTGATTCTGCATGAGGCCCCTGATTCGCCGTATTCGATTCACCCAGGAAATACTAAGATGTATCTGGATTTGAAGGACAGTTTCTGGTGGACCGGAATGAAGAAGGATATTGCGGAGTATGTAGTAGTTTGTGATGTTTGTCAAGGAGTGAAGGCAGAGCATCAGAAGCTAACAGGATTGCTACAGCCATTGCCGATACCCGAATGGAAGTGGGATAAGCTAGGCATGGATTTTATCACGGGATTACCTAGGATTCGTTTAGGCTATCACTCGATATGGGTCGTAGTCGATCGATTGACGAAGGTAGCTCATTTCAACCCCGTGAAGACCACTTACATAGTGCTAAGTTGGCAAAGATATACATGACCAGGATCGTATGTCTGCATGGAGTTCCGAGGACCATTGTATCAGATAGAGGAACCCAATTTACCTCAAAGTTCTGCAATCAGTTGCATGAAACTTTGGGTACTAGGCTAGAGTTCAGTACAGCCTTTCATCCACAGACAGATGGACGGACCGAGAGAGTTAACCAGATTCTGGAGGACATGTTGAGAGCTTGTGCACTAGATTATGGATCTAGTTGGGACGACAATTTGCCGTATGCAGAGTTCTCTTACAACAACAGCTATCAAGCCAGTTTGAAGATGGCCCCTTTCGAAGCCTTGTACAGAAGGAGGTGCAGGACATCGTTGTTGTGGGACGAAGTTCGAGATCGTCAGTTGTTTGGACCAGATTTGATTGAAGAGTCGGAAGAGAAGGTTAAACTTATTCGCGACAGATTCAAAGTAGCCCAGTCCAGGCAGAAGAGTTATGCGGATTCTGAACACAAGGAGACAGTTTACGAAGTCGGATACAGAGTTTATCTTTGTGTGTCCCCACTTTGAGGAGTTAAGCGTTTTGGAGTTAAGGGAAAGTTAGCAGCATGTTTTGTGGGACCATACAAAGTTTGGGAACGTATGGGAGAAGTTGCTTACAAGTTGGAGTTGTCCGAAGGGTTCTCAGGAGTTCATGATGTGTTTCATGTTTCCCAGTTGAAGAAGTGCCACGCGGAGATGGCAGATATTCCTCTGAGAGACATAGTGCCACTGGAAGCAATTCGGTTGGATAGTGATTTGACCTACGAGGAGAAACTTGTGAAGATTCTCGAGTTTGCTAGCCGAGTCACATGCAGCAATGTTATCAAGTTTTGCAAAGTTCAGTGGAGCCACCATACCGAGGAGGAAGCAACCTGGGAAAGAGAGGAAGACCTACGGAAGGACCACCCGCACCTATTTTCTAACCAACCCGAATCTCGAGGGCGAGATTCATCTTAAGGGGGTAGGTTTGTAACATCCCAAATTTCCAATTTAGCATGTTATACATTAGATCATCATTGCATATCATATTTTATTGCATTTTTTGGTTGATCCTAGAAATTCTACGCAACTCAAGGACCCACGGAGAGAGTTGGGGATTTCGTTATTTTCATATTTGAGTTTTCTCAAATTTTGGAAAGAGGATCATTTGGTTTTAATTATTTTTCTCTCCAAATATTTCCAATATGAAAATAAAAGAGAGGGGATAAAATGACTTTCCCAAAATAAAGAAATATTGGAGGTAAAATATTAAAATCAAATAAGTATTTTATTTGGAGTTTTATTGCTATTGTATTTGAATTAGGAAAAATGTTTTCTCAAAATTGCATTAGAGTCCAAAATAAAAGTTCACTTTGTCCGTCGTGTTTTTAGAGGACGGTGAAAATTTATTTCAGGATTTTAAGAGTCCGTTTAGTATTTCCTTTCTTCGTTTTTCTGAGCGTCGGGATATTTAAAAAAACCGAACCGCCTTACCGGGTCGTGTCCGCCTGGGACACTGACCCGGCCGGCCCTATAAGAGGCTGAGGCCCGAGCCGAGCCGCAGCCACCCACCGCCGCCCAAACCCTAGCCCGTCGCCGCTACCAGCCGCGCCTCCCCCGCCGTCGCACCCCGTCGCCGCACCCCGCCCCGCACCTCGCCGCCGCCACCGCGCTAGCCGTCACCGCCCGTCCCGAGCGCCACCGCCACCCGCCGCCCTGCCGGAGTTGCCGCCGCCGCCAACGCATTTTTCAAGGTAGCCACCGGTTTTGTCCATTCGGTTTTATTGCAAAAACCTAGATTCATTTTTTTAGATTAGATCGGTTTGGTTTTCCCGGTTTATTTAAATAGCGGATGTTTGTTCATACGTTCATTTTAACGAACGTTGTTCGTTAGTTAGCCGCAGACAGCGAACATTCGTTTGTTAGCCTATTCGCCAGTTTTTCTTTTTCCAGGGTTTTTCCGCGATTATTTTCGATCGCGATTTCAGCCCAGATCTTCGTTTTAGTTTATCTGTTCGCTCGTTTATCAGAATCAGGCGATACAAGCGCCTAGATCTTCATTTCGAAGACCTCTTTCTGTTTAACCAACTAGAACAAGATTTTGGTACTGTAAAATTTGACTTTAGTCCAGATTAGTAAATGGATCTTGTTTCTTTCGCAGTTTGAGTTTCATTTCTCCATTTGATTTGATTCTTTTTGCAAACCAGAGTTCTTAAGTTGAACTTTCTAGTTAGATCCTATTTTACTTGAGTTTTAACCGTGCTTATAGTTGAGTGCTTATGTATGTTATTGCTTGTTTACAATAGAGTACCCGGAGTGCGAAGCGTGCTACTACGAGTCTCTAGGTTTTGCAGATCATCAGCAAGGCAAGTAACACTTTGATCATACCTCTTTACTACCCAGTTTTTATTGCATTAGATCAATCCTCAAACATTGCATGGTTAGGATCTGATTAATATGTGGGTTTGGGAAAGTAGTTGATGAGGTAGAACCTATTGCCCTGTTTATTATTAAACCTTTGGGAGTTACATTTCTACGTTATGCTTATATTGCTATGTTATGCTTGTAGACGTGGTTTGGGCGAGTGTATCCGTAACAGATGTGAGTATTGCTAATTAATGGTTAAATTAAGGTGTCTACTTAAATACACATTTGCGTGGATTGTTTGTGGGCACCTGGAGAATCCAGTGTTGTCCTAGGATATCTCGGGGTTCCGTGTGATCATCCTAAGGTCCGCCACCCAGGGTCAAAGGGATCATAAGATTATTCATGCTAGAAACTTCCGTGTGCAGCCACAAGCTATTACGGGCTCTAGCATAGTTGATTAAGTTGCATGACCTCTTTCATTGGTGGGCTACCAGATGTAGGGGAAAGTAGGTGTAACTGTCCATCCAGAGTAAAGAGTTAATGTTTCTGAAAGACTATGTCTCGGTCATCCGTTTCTCAAACACCATGTAGTTCGAGAAATCTAACGGAGGAGATCGAGTCTTGTGGGGAAAAGTGCGTAAACCTCTACAGAGTGTACAAACTAATCATGGTTAGTTGTGTCCCCAGTTATGGACATCTTGAGTATCTGGTTCTTGGATTATCATGTTGATCTCATCACTCTAAGGAAATTAATTTGATTGGGTTTAATGATGATGCTTAATTGGGATTGAGTTGGAGAAACCTTCTCAATGTTTAACAACCACCATGATAGCTAAATAAAATTTATTCCTTTGTTGTAGGGAAAAATTGGCTTTATGCAAAACTATAACCATAGAGCTTTCCACCAGCCATATATGCATGTAGTGATAGCATTTATTCTATTCATTACTCTATGTGTTACATTGCCAGCATATTCCATGTGTTGACCTGTTTCGGGCTGCAACATCTCATGTTGCAGACTTTTGAGACGACGAGTAAGGTGCCATAAGTCGTTGTCTTTCACTCAGCTATGTCGTTGGAGTTGATGGACTCATTGTATCTTCCAAGCATTCCGTTGTTATCGTTTTTAGATGGCCTTAAGCCATATTATTGTAACAAGTTCTCTTTTGAGACATTCGATGTAATAAGTGTGTGATTGCTACTCTGTTATAAATCCTCAAGTACTGTGCGTGTTAGCATTACCGATCCAGAGATGACACTGATGCACAGAGATCAGACTGTTTGACGTCTAGTCGCTACAAGTTCCAATCATAAGTACGTATGATCCAAGTAGAGAAAGTATGTTAGCTCATGCCTCTTCTTCATATAAAATTGCAAGAATGATTACGAGTACTTGTTAGTGATTGCCTAGGGACAAATGACTTTATTGTTGACAAAAGCTATCTACTTTTACTACCTTGCATTTTATTCATAGTTTTATTCTCGCAAAGTACTCATAGTTTTATTCTTGCAAATTAGTTTCATACTTGTTCTGGGTAAAGCAAACGTCAAGTGTGCATAGAGTTGTATCGGTGGTCAATAGAACTTGAGGGAATATTTGTTCTGCCTTTAGCTCCTCATTGGGTTCGACACTCTTATTTATCGAAGACGGCTACAAACGATCCCCTATACTTGTGGGTTATCAAGACCTTTTTCTGGCGTCGTTGCCGGGGAGCAATAGCGTGGGGTGAATATTCTCGTGTGTGCTTGTTTACTTTATTAGTAAGTAGTAGTTGTTTTGTGCTCTTGTTTTCTATCTTTAGTTATGGGTAGGAAACGCAAAATACCAAAAAAAAATTAGTTGTGCCTACTAAACAATTGGTTGAAGAACCACCCAAAATATATCATACTACTGAAGCTTTCTACTTGGATCATCTTCGATCCATTTGTGCTCGTGCTGAAAACCTAACTATCTTAGTTGAGGGAAATCATTAGATGAGCATGCTTGTTCTGTGCAACATCGTTTATCTGAAAAAGGGAAACTTTTCCAGCATCAAATTAATAATATGCAATGCTATGCTTGGAATTTATGTGAATTATATGATGTTACTTGTTGTTTAAAGACCCTAAGAAACACCTTCCCTACCAATGTGAGTTTATTGATAATGGAATCATATCTTCTTATGCCAAAGGTGTTTATAATTACTTTGATATCGAACAAATTGAAGAATTTGTTGCTTTTAAGGGTGCTTCTGAACATGCTTCTTTGATTGAAAAGTATGATGTTACTCTTTAAAAATCTGAAAATCTTGCCATACTTAAATGTTGTTATGATAATTATGCTTCTAATTCCTATATTAAACCATATATTGAGGACTCCTCCACTGTCCAAGAACAGACTAACATTTTTCAGGAGTCTATGGAAGAAGGTTTTGATGAAATTGTGAGCTCATTGGATGAAAAAGATGATGAGGACAGTGAAGAACAAAAGGAGGAAGAGCAGATTAGCTACCCGTGCCCACCTTCTAATGAGAGTAATCCTCCAACTCATACATTGTTTAATGTCCCTTCGTTCTTACCGAAGGATGAATGCTATGATAATTGCTATGATCCCATTGATTCGTTTGAAATATCCGTTTTTGATGATGCTTGCTATGCTTGTGGCCAAGATGCCAATATGAATTATGCTTATGAAGATGAACTTGCTATTGTTGCTTATGTTAAGAATGAAATTATTGCTATTGCACCCACACATGATAGTCCTATTGTCTTTTTGAATTCTCCAAACTACACTATATCGGAGAAGTTTGTTCTTATTAAGGATTATATTGATGAGTTGCCTTTTATCGTTGCACATGATGATTTTGATGAATGTAATATGCATGTTCTTGCTCCTCCTACTTGCAATTATTATGAGAGAGTAACTACATCTCCACCTCTCTATGTTTCCAACACAATAAAATTGCAAGAAACTGCTTATGCTATGTATTGGCCTTTACTTGATGTGCATGAATTGTTCTTGTATGACATGCAGATGCATAGGAAGAGAGTTAGACTACGTCATTGCTTGATATATGTTGTTTGTTCTCACTACTAAATGCCAAATCATTGCTAATTGAAATTGGCTTCGATATACTTTGGGATCTGGGTGGATCCATTACTTGAGCACTTTATGCCTAGCTTGATGGCTTTAAAGAAAGCGCTGTCAGGGAGACAACCCGGAAGTTTTAGAGAGTCATTTATTTCTCTTGAGTTCTTTTATAAAGTTTAAAAATAATAAAAAATATAGAGGGGAACCCAAAACTTTTCAAAAAAGAAAGTGAAAGTGAGAGAGACAAGCATTGTCGAAGTGGGGGAGCTCCTTGAACTTTGTTCATGCTCATGGAAACTTTGTGAATCTTAATTACAGAAACTTTTCCACAAAAATAATTACCCCTTGTAAAATTCCATTGTATTATAAAAATAATGTGCCAAGATTTGCCTTTAGGATGGGTAGATTGCTTGTTGGTTTGTGTGGTGCAAAACAGAAACTTTGGCTGTAGTGCGCGATTTTACATGTTTTACTAGAACGTCAAACGGTTCTGAAACCTTTTGTACTGTCTTTATATAAAAAATGTTTATTCTTCCTAATTCTCTCAGAATTTTTAGAATTACAGAAGTATGGTGGATGTTCAAATCTTTACAGACTGTCATGTTTTCACAGATTGTTGTTATAGCTTCATTATTTGCGTATGTTTGAATTCTTGTTGAAGCCTCCTTGACTTGGGGCCATAGAATTGGGATAGCATACAGTGGGTAATGTTTGTTTATAATTATACAATAATGTTGCAGTGGTACATGATGGGATTTCATTGCCATTTTCAAACCCCACCACTAAATGTTTGTTTAAGTTTTTTGTGGATGAAGTGTTAGAAGATCGAGGAGGTCTCAATATGAGGAGAAGGAGGAGAGGCAAGAGATCAAGCTTGGGGATGCCCACGGCACCCCAGGTAAATATTCAAGGAGACTCAAGCGTCTAAGCTTGGGGATGGCTCGGAAGGCATCCCATCTTTCTTCAACAAGTATCGGTATGTTTTCGGATTCATTTCATTCATGTGATATGTGCAAATCTTGGAGCGTCTTTTGCATTAATTTTTAATTTTTCTTTTATGCACCATGATGGTATGAGATAGTCCATGGTTGATTTATAGAATGCTCATTGCACTTCACTTATATCCTTTGAGTATGGCTTTATAGAATGCTTCATGTGCTTCACTTATATAATTTGAAGTTTGGATTGCCTATTTCTCTTCACATAGAAAACCGATGTTTGTAGAATGCTCTTTTGCTTCACTTATATTTGGTAGAGCATGATATTTTATAGAAATAATTAAACTCTCTTGCTTCACTTATATATATTTAGAGAGACAAATGGAATTGGTCATTTGTATGGTTAGTCACAAAATCCTACATAAACCTTATGGATCACTGAATATGATATGTTTGATTTCTTGCAATAGTTTTGTGATATATAGATGGAATATGTGGGAAGTACTAGTAAAAGGTTGTGTTTAAGTAAGAATATTGGTTTTAAGGTTTGTGATTCCCGAAGCATGCACGTATAGTCTCTCGTTATTCTATGAAAGTTGGAGCGCAATTTATCCTTGATTGTCTTCCTTATGAGTGGTGGTCGGGGACGAGCGATGGTCTTTTCCTACCAATATATCCCCCTAGGGGCATGTGTAGTAGTACTTTGCTTTGAGGGCTAATAAAATTTTGCAATAAGTATGTGAGTTCTTTATGACTAATGTGAGTCCATGGATTATACGCACTCTTACCTTTCCGCAATTTGCTAGCCTCTGCGGTACCATGCATTGCCCTTTCTCACATCGAGACGTGGTGCAAACTTCGCAGGTGCATCCAAACCCCATGATATGATATGCTCTATCACACATAATCCTTATTATATCTTCCTCAAAACAGCCACCATACCTACCTATTATGGCTTTTCCATGGCCATTCCGAGATATATTGCCATGCAACTTCCACCGCTTCTGTTTGATGACTTGAGCATTCATTGTCATATTGCTTTGCATGATCGTGTAGCTGACATAGTAGTTGTGGCTTAGCCACCGTACATCATTTTTATACATGTTATGCTAGATCATTTGTCAGAGGCATTCATATAGAGTCATATTTTGTCATAGGTATCGAGTTGTAATTTTTATTCCTGTTGAGTTATAAGTAAATAGAAGGGTGATGATCATCATTTTTAGAGCAGTGCCCCAGTGAGGAAAGGATGATGGAGACCATGATTCCCCCACAAGTCGGGATGAGACTCCGGACTATGAGAGAAGAAAAAAAAGAGAAAGAAAAAAAGGGAGAAAAAAAGAAGAAGAAGAAAAGAAAGAAAAAGAAAAAAAGAGAGAAGGGGCATTGTTAGTATCCTTTACCACACTTGTGCTTCAAAGTAGCACCATGTTTTTCATATGGAAAGTCTCATATGTTGTCACTTTCATATACTAGTGGGAAATTTTCATTATAGGATTAGATGCACACCCACTTAGTTTTGATATGGAGCTTTCATAGACTTATAGCTCTTATTGCATTCGTTGCATGGCAATCCCTGCTCCTCATGTTGATATCAATTGATGGGCATCTCCATAGCCCGTTGATTAGCCGCGTTGATGTGAGACTTTCTTACTTTTTTGTCTTCTTTATATTACCCCTATCATCATACTCTATTCCACCCGTAGTGCTAAATCCATGGCTTGCGCTCATGTATTACGTGAGGGTTGAAAAAGCTGAAGCGCGTTAAAAAGTATGAACCAATTGCTCGGCTTGTCATTGGGGTTGTGCATGATTTATACTTTGTCTTAGGAAGACAGAGCATAACAAGACTATATGATTTTGTAGGGATAACATTATTTAGCATTGATATTTTGAAAGACATGATTTTTGTTGGGATGCCTGAGTATTGATGTCTTTATGTCAAATTATAGACTATTGCTTTGAATCACTTATGTTTTAATATTCATGACATGACTAGACATATGATCAAGTTTATGTTAGGTAGCATTCCACATCAAAAATTGTCTTTTTTGTCATTTACCTACTCGAGGACGAGCAGGAATTAAGCTTAGGGATACTGATACGTCTGTGTTGTATCTATAATTTTTGATTATTTCATGCCAATATTATTCAAGTTTTACATACTTCTGGCAACTTTGTATATGATTTATTTGGACTAACTTACTTATCCAGTGCCCAGTGCCAGTTCCTATTTTTTGCTTATTTTTGTATCGTAGAAAATCCATATCAAACGAAGTACAAACGTGATGCAATTCCACAAAGAATTATTTTGGAATATTTGTGATTTTTGGGAGTTGGAATCACCGCAAACGGAGGCCCACACGGACCACGAGACACCAGGGCGCGCCCCAGGCCCCTGGTGCATGGTGGTGGGTGCTGCCCTCCTGGAATGTTGGTTGGATCTCTACTTCAGGCACAAGGAAGCTTATATCAGAAAAAAAATCGTGTAAAAAGATCAGCGCAATCGGAGTTACGGATCTCCGGGAATTTAAGAAACGGTTTTCGGCCAGATCTAGGGGGCGCGAAACAGAAGAGAACAGAGAGGGAGATCCAATCTCGGAGGGGCTCCCACCCCTCCGCCGTCATGTAGACCAAGGACCAGAGGGTGAAATCTCCTCCCATCTAAGGGGGGAGGCCAAGGAAGAAGAAGAAGGAGGGGGGCTCTCTCGCCCTCGCTTCCGGTGGCGCTGGAGTGCCGTCGGGGCAACGATCGGGACGATGATCTACATCAACAATCTTGCTACCGTCAACACCAACTTTCTCCCCCTATATGCAGCGGTGTAACACCTCTTCTCCCTGCTATAATCTCTACTTAAAAATTGTGCTCAACTCCATATATTATTTCCCAATGATCTATGGTTATCCTATGATGTTTGAGTAGATCCGTTTTGTCCTATGGGTTAATCGTGATCTTGGTTGGTATGATTGTATATTTTATTCATGGTGTTGTCCTATGGTGCCCTCCGTTCTTGAGCAAACGTGAGGGCCCCCCACTGTAGGGTGTTGCAATACGTTCATGGTTCGCTTATGGTGGGTTGCGAGAGTGACAGAAGCTTAAACCCGAGTAAGTGGGGTATGGCATATGGGAGTAAAGAGGACTTGATACTTAATGCTATGGTTGGGTTTCACGACCTTAATGATCTTTAGTAGTTGCGGATGCTTTCTAGAGTTCCAATCATAAGTGCATATGATCCAAGTAGAGAAAGTATGTTAGCTCATGCGTCTCCCTCATATAAAATTGCAAGAATGATTACCGGTACTTGTTAGCGATTTCCTAGGGACAAATGACTTTCTTGTTGACAAAAGTTATCTACTTTTACTACCTTGCATTTTATTCATAGTTTTATTCTCTCAAAGTACTCATAGTTTTATTCTTGCAAATTAGTTTCATACTTCTTTTAGGTAAAGCAAACGTCAAGTGTGCGTAGAGTTGCATCGGCGGTTGATAGAACTTGAGGGAATATTTGTTCTGCCTTTAGCTCCTCGTTGGGTTTGACACTCTTATTTATCGAAGAAGGCTACAAATGATCCCCTCTACTTGTGGGTTATCAGTCATGCAATGTGTTTGTCGTCATGCTGGCACGCGGCGGCTCCTGCTTGCATTCGGCTTGTTAAATTTTCATAAACATCTTGAAGGTGCAGCATAGGTCGAAGCGTGTGTTGGTCATGCAGTGCGTTTGTCGTCGCGCTGCCACACAGCGCCTCCAGCGCGCGGCGGCTCTTGCTCACCTTTGGCTCATTATATTTTTGTAAACATATCGAAGGGGGGGGCATAGGTCGAAGTGTGTGTTGCTCGTGGATTCTATTTCTCCTAGAAAGGCATGGGCGTGAAGCATCTGGAGGCACGGGGGCACATCACCTAGCCATGGACGAGGCACCTGAGGCATGAGTGTGGATTCTCTAGAGGTATGGGCGTGCGACCTTTGGAAGCACGGGAGGAAGCCTCTAGAGGCACAGCCATGTGGCTTCTCGGGGCATGAGTATGAATGCTCTGCGTGCACATGTGTGCATGCACAGGTGTGAGGTCTCCAGAGGCACGAGCGTGTGGCCTCTAGAGGCATGGGTAGGAATCCTCTAGGGTGTGAAGCATTTAATATGGATGGTCGTGTGGCTCCAGAGGCACAGTCGTGCTTGAGGTGTCTAGTGGCACTGTTCTGCATGCAGCAAAGTCATGGTTCTTGCAGTGTTAAGAGGTATGGTTGTTCATAGAGTAGTGGCACCGTCATGATGTTCTCTCTTCAGCATGAAGACACTACTAGGGAAAACCTTATACATGGAGGCTTATCAGTAGCGCCTGTTATAATGAGGCGCTACTGATAATTAGCAGTGGCGCGTGGTTACCTCGGGCACTACTGCTACATACATAGCAGTAGCGCGGCACCCCAAAAATGCGCCGTTCAAGAAAACATGCTAGGTATAATAGTAGCGCCGTTCTAGAAAACATGCTACTGTTAAGGGAATATCAGTACCACGTTTTCCTGTATCGTGCTACTGGTAAGTCTAACTTACCTTCACCCGCACGCGGCCCTCACTCGTCCCCTCCCCACTCTCCATCTCCATCCCGCATGTCGCTGCCGCTGTCAGCCCATCGCTACCGCCGCATTACCATCTGATGTTGCCGTCGTCGCCCCCAGTATGTCTCCCTCCCTCCCTCTGACTGTCCTCCCTCCCTAGCTCCCTCCTCCATCCCTCCCTCCTCCCTCCCGGCATCCCTCCCTCTGACCCTATCCCTCATCCCTCCCTCCCTCCAACTATCTCCAAATCATCGACATGAAGGGGCTCCTCATAGTATTTAGCATATGCAATATGTTCAAAAAATTTACTAATTTTGTTCATATATATGAACCCTAGGTGTTCATATATATGAGCCCATTTCATCATTAGAGCACTAAATAGGGTTTTTGAGTACATTAGAATGTAGATATATGTAACCCTAGGTGTTCATATATATGGGTGGATGAAATTAGTTTTTTTTGTAATGCTTGGATAGATAGATGGATAGACAGATGGATTAAACAAGGCTTTTTAGTAATGCTTTGGATAGATAGATGGATGGATGGATGGATAGCTGTTAGGGTTAGAACTAGGTTTTACAAATTTTTAGTAAATGTAGGTCTTTTGAATCAACATAATAATGTTTAGTTGATAGCTTATAGGGTCTCACTAAGTCCTAAAATGAGGATAATAATGTTTTTGTTTATATCTTGTTTTTGCAGAAATCAAGGAGCCCTTCATCATCCCCGATGTCGTCCCCGTCACTGACCCCCTCCGACTTCAAGGTGAGACCAACCAAATCCCCATGTCGAGGATGATTTAGATGTTTTTATAGATGTAGTAGATGAGTAGATGAGTAGATGAGTAGCTGCGAAAATTTCCATGGAATAGAAAATTTTCAATGTAGGTCTTTCAAATATGATGGAGATTTAGACATGTGATATGTAGTGTTGTGTACTACTAGTTCTTACCCAAGTGGCCTATGTTTGCAGGGAACACCTCAGAGTGGCCTATGTTTTGCCAGAGTGTTGATTAATTTCCATTCCGGCAAATTTCAGGTGCTCGATATGTCCTTTTTAGCAAAGTTCATGCCGGATTCTTCTGTGAATTTTGGCATGACTTGTGCTAGAATATGTAGGAAATATCAAGTGGCCCAGGCTTTCTAGAAAGATAATTAAACGACATTTTGGGTTGACTTTAAATCTGTCGGGGCTCCATACATGACAGTCAAAAAATCAGTGAGGGAGATTCTCCACCATATATGAGAGAAGAAGAATCCCGACTGTTGTTGTGAGGGAAGCTTCTTCTTCATTTGAAGATACTAGACATTTTGGTGTAATGCACCTTCAAATGAAAGTAGGAGCTTCCATCACTGATGGTCGCAAATGTCAGAGAGGAAGAATCCCGACGGTTGTCATGGGGGTCGCTTCTCCTTCGTTCCCATGTGCTAAAATTTTTGGTGTAATGCACTCAGGAATGAAGGGAGGAGCGACCATCACCGATGGTCGAATATATACACCACGTGAGCTGAGAGTTTTCAAGAAAAGACTCGATAGACCGATAGTCAACCCGTGATGAATAATATTGACCTAATGAAATTTTTTGTAGTACATATATTGAATTTTAGAAGTTTAATCTTTGAATTATGAACATAGGAAATGTCTGACGATGACAATAGGATCCCTGAGTGCGACTATTGCAGCGACGACCGGGGTCTGTGCGACAGGCCTCACCTGGAAGACGGTCGGTGCTTCAGTATTAAGCTCGACGAGACCTTCAATGTTGAAGCAGTATGCAACGATGACAAGTCTTTTTTCGTAATTAAGCATGATTTTTTCTTCTTCAATGTGTCATTTCTGCCTTTTACAATTCGATTAGTGCATCCCCTGCCATGCAAGATGCTATGTCTTGGAGAAGCTGAATTTCGAAGATCATGAGAATATGGAGACAAAGATAGGTCACCATAGGACCCATCATAGTTATGCTTTTGCCATAAATCTATACAATGCGAGGAGCTACTCCCATTTTGGTTGCTTGAATTGGGAGGGACTATGCAAGGCGTATGGTTTTTAGGAGGGTATGCATGTCACCTTCGATCTTGGTGATCCTTAAGATGGCATCGACGAAGATAATGTCGATGAAAATAATGTCGATGAAGATAATATCGATGAAGCTAATATCGAAATTTGGGTCCTTGTTGATACGCTTCCACTTCTACCTCTATGTGAGTTTCTCAAACATATTTATTAATTAATTTATATTATTTTTATAAAAGTAGTTGACAACTTATATATTTCCATTTACAGCTTATTTCCATGCTTCAAAACATGTTCGGAAAATAGTAGATAAAACCTACTACACTGATGGCTCTGAACTAACTTACGAGGAGAAAGATCATCTTATCTCCTTCATTATTGATGTTGAGACTTTGAATAAAAATTATGAAACTCTTTCACATTATGGTCAATACATGCCACTAGTCCACCTGTTGAACTACGCCAACATCCATAGAAATGGCATGGTAAGATTTTTATTATTATGACACCAATGCATCTTTCCATACATTCTTCTAAAGCTAAACTACATTGCTAACTACGTTAGTATTATGATCTTCAACAGAAAATCCTGAAGGATTATGTGCTTGATCTGATGCATACGAAAGGTCACATGGATGTTGTTAGCTTACGGCCAAGTCTGCCTATGGGTCACCATTGTTCATACAAGATTTCTCGAACAGATGAGGACCTCTTAATCAAAGAGTGGAAACAAGTTATGAATGATAGTAGGGAGCTATTTGGAAGCAACATTGTGCGAAGCCCACGAATTGGAGACATGATAATCTTCATTCTCCATATGGAGAGTGAGGGGCTACGTTGTTTTATGCTATTTTACCTTAGAGAGGGGTAGCAGGTCCTAGCTAATACTCATGATCATGTGCTAAGAACAATTAACTAGGGTTGGTTATGACTATGATGATGATGAGTATGACTTGTTATTATGATAACGAGTAGACATTGTTAGATGACTATGATGATGATGAGTATGCCTTGTTATTATGATAATGAGTAGACGTTGTTAGATGACTATGATGATGATGAGTATGACTTGTTATTATGATAACGATATTATGATGATGCTGCTGAGTTGTTATATGAGCATGATGAGTTATTATATATATATCAGTGGGTGAAAGAGATGTGGATTAGATTCAAGTGGAGGCAACATGGTGCAGATCGAAAGTACTACTAATTCAAAATCTAATCCACATCTCTTTCACCCACTAATATAATAACTCATCATGATCATGAAATCATATGATGGGACTACTGTATAAAAGTTGTACAAATACAACACTAATATGCTGCAGAAAAGAAATACAGGAAAAGTTAGCAGTAGCGCGGGTATGCAAGTAGCAGCAGCGTGCTTTTATCAGCAACGCACTCTGGAGAGAGGCGCTGCAGCAACGCATTTTATTAAGAACGCTACTACTACATAAAGTTAGCATTAGCGCGGGTAAACCAATGCTACTGCCAAAGTTTAGCTATAGCGCCGTATCAGTAGCGCGGCTCCCCGCGCTACTAATCACCCTCTGTCCTGCGCTACTGCTAGGATTTTCCCTAGTAGTGAGATCCAACTAGTAGCTAGAGATAAAAAATGAGATGTTTTCAGTGACACATTCACTTTAAGAGTAATGGTTAAAACGTTTTGTCAGGTTTGGTTGGAATTAGCCTCACTAGCTAATCAAAAGTTCTACCTTCATTCATGCTAAAGATCTTGCTAATCTCATCACCCATTTCATTAGGTTTGACTTTATTCTTCTGGCTAAGTAATAGCATGTACAGTGCCTCTGCCCTCACTCTTCCACTTCATCTTATGAAATTTCGTTAAGAAGAAAATTATATTTTTAGAGTTAGTGCATAAAAGATGTATATGTATCAGAAGTAAAAAAATTCCCAAATTTCTATATATTGCATCTAGAAGAGTTTCAATGAATACTTACGCTGAAATCATCCATGTCTTCGATGAACTTTACACCATTGAAGAGGAATGCAAGCTTTAGAAGAATAAATGGTGATTCATGCTTTTCTACCATTGAAACATCTTACACAATATCAAACTGCCATTTTGTATTGTTGGGTTTCATTGTTTTGTGTAGTATGACATTGAAGACTTCTTTAATCCTAGGTACCTGGGAATTAATACATGTATTTTTTTTAATAATGCAATTTGTAAAACTGAAAAATCAATATTTAGAAATGCTTACAATTTTTGATTTCTGAACGTGATATTGCTCAAACTCTTTTTTTTCTTTTGGCTTTAGTGATGTTCATTTCATCAAGCTTTTGAGATGCTTCAAATGGATCCAAACCTTCTAGGTTTATCATTCCTCAGTAGTTGTTTCTAGAGGATTAATAATATAAACTTTTCTTCTATATTTTTCTAGCATATATAGGACGTACCGGTTATCCTTCTCAAGTCGTATGAGTATTTGGATACAAAAGTTTTGGTGTTAGAGGACAATTTAATATAAAGGAATATGTTAAAACACATATTTCGATTATTATTTTTGTAGAGAAAAGGGCTATTACCACGCTTGTTGCTAAGAGTTTATTCTGTTGATGTTCCTTGAGATACATGGGAATCAGTTCACGCTACCTTCTTTGAAATGCACCTCTAAATTTGTTAAGATGTGTGTTGTTATTCTTTATATCAAGTATGTGCTGCAAACAATAAATACGATAAAAAGGTGTCAGAAAAACAAATTGGTATGAATATAGAAAACATATGATGCAATACAAAAAAATTTGTACTTTTTAAAAATTTACCTCTACAAAGTTTGGGCCTGCTACCTCTAGAGCTTGTGTTGGTTTTCCCTTGAAGAGGAAAGGGTGATGCAGCAAAGTAGCATAAGTATCGTTAGTTTTGAGAACCAAGGTAAATCCAGTAGGAGACGACGCAACTTGCAACCAACACAATAAAGGGTTGTCAATCCCTTCACGGTCACTCGCAAAAGTGAGATCTGATAGAGATAATAAAGTAATATTTTTGGTATTTTGATTTATAGATTGGAAAGTAAAGATTGCAAAACAATAGATCGGAAACTAGTAAGGCGTAAATAAGATTCAATAATATGGAAAAGAGACCCGGGGGCCATAGGTTTGACTAGTAGCTTCTCTCTAGATATCATGTATTACGGTGGGTGAACAAATTACTGTCGAGCAATTGATAGAAAAGCGCATAATTATGATGACATCTAAGGCAATTATCATGAACATAGGCATCACGTCCGTGTCAAGTAGACCGACTCCTACCTGCAACTACTACTATTACTCCACACATCAATCATTATCCAGCATGCATCTAGAGTATTAAGTTCATAAAGAACGGAGTAACCCATTAAGCAAGATGACATGATGTAGATGAATTAACTCAAGCAATATGATGAAAACCCCATATTTTTATCCTCGATGGCAACAATACAATATGTGCCTTCCTGCCCCTACTGTCACTGGGAAAGGACACCGCAAGATTGAACCCAAAGCTAAGCACTTCTCCCATGGCAAGAAAGATCAATCTAGTAGGCCAAACTAAACCGATAATTTGAAGAGACTTGCAAAGATATCAAATCATGCATATAAGAATTCAGAGAAGAACCAAATAATATTCATAGATAATCTAGATCATAAATCCACAATTCATCGGATCTCGGCAAACACACCGCAAAAGAATATTACATCGAATAGATCTCCAAGAACATCGAGGAGAACTTTGTGTTGAGAATCAAAGACAGAGAAGAAGCCATCTAGCTAATAACTATGGACTCGCAGGTCTGTGGTAAACTACTCACGCTTCATCGGAGAGGTAATGGTGTTGATGTGGAAGCCCTCCGTGATCGATTCCCCCTCCAGAAGGTCACCGGAAAAGGCCCCAAGATGGGATCTCACGGGTACAGAAGGTTGCGGCAGTGGAAAAGTGGTTTCGTGGCCCCCCTGATGTTTTTAGGGTATAAGAGTATATATAGGAGAAAGAACTAGGTCGGTGGAACTACGAGGGGCCCACGAGGGTGGGGGGCGTGCCTACCCCCCTGACGTGCCCTCCTACCTCATGGCCTCCTCGTTACGTCTCCAACTCCATCTCCAAGTCTTCTGGTTTGCTTTTGGTCCAAGAAAGATCATCGCGAAAGTTTCATTCCGTTTGGTATTCCTTTTCTGCAAAACTCTAAAATAGGCAAAAAAACAAAAACTGGCACTGGAACTTCAGTTAATAGGTTAGTCCCAAAAAATAATATAAAAGAGCGTATTAAAGCCCATTAAACATCCAAAGCAGATAATATAATAGCATGGAACAATCAAAAATTATAGATACGTTGGAGACGTATCAGGACCTAACATCAGTCTACCACTCTCTTTTGAATCTATTCTGTTTTCCCAGATATTTTCTATTTCATCGAGCACTCTCTTTTCTATATGATGTGGTGTGTTCGTCTATGATGATCTTGGACCAAATGCTGCCTTCAGGTGGGCTCCAGTAAAAAAGCGTTGATGTCTACTACACAACCTTCTTCTTGTAGATGTTGTTGGGCCTTCAAGTGCAGAGGTTTGTAGATAGTAGCAAATTTCCCTCAAGTGGATGACCTAAGGTTTCTCAATTTGTGGGAGGCGTAGGATGAAGATGGTCTCTCTCAAACAACCCTGCAACCAAATAACAAAGAGTCTCTTGTGTCCCCAACGCACCCAATACAACGGTAAATTGTATAGGTGCACTAGTTCGGCGAAGAGATGGTGATACAAGTGCAATATGGATGGTAGATATAGGTTTTCGTAATCTGAAAATATAAAAATAGCAAGGTAACTAAACATAAAAGTGAGCGAAAACGGTATTGCAATGTTTCGAAACAAGGCATAGGGTTCATACTTTCACTAGTGCAAGTTCTCTCAACGATAATAACATAATTGGATCATATAACAATCCCTCAACATGCAACAAAGAGTCACCCCAAAGTCACTAATAGCGGAGAACAAACAAACAGATTATTGTAGGGTATGAAACCACCTCAAAGTTATTCTTTCTGATCAATCCATTGGGCTATTTCTATAAGTGTCACAAACAGCCCTAGAGTTCATAGTAAACTAACACCTTAAGACACACATCAACCAAAACCTTAATATCACCTAGATACTCCAATGTCACCACAAGTATCCGCGGGTTTGATTATATGATATGCATCACACAATCTCAGATTCATCTATTCAACCAACACAAAGAACTTCAAAGAGTGCCCCAAAGTTTCTACCGGTTAGTCAAGACGAAAATGTGTGCCAACCCCTATGCATAAGTTCACAAGGTCACTGAACCCACAAGTTGATCACCAAAACATACATCAAGTTGATCACGTGAATATCCCATTGTCACCAGAGATAAGCACATGCAAGATATACATCAAGTGTTCTCAAATCCTTAAAGACTCAATCCGATAAGATAACTTCAAAGGGAAAACTCAATCCATTACAAGAAGGTAGAGGTGGAGAAACATCATAAGATCCAACTACAGTAGCAAAGCTCACGGTACATCAAGATCGTGCCAAATCAAGAACGAGAGAGAGAGAGAGAGAGAGAGAGAGAGAGAGAGAGAGAGAGATCAAACACATAGCTACTTGTACATACCCTCACCCCCGAGGGTGAACTACTCCCTCCTCGTCATGGAGAGCGCCGGGATGATGAAGATGGCCACTGGTGATGGATCCCCCCTCTAGCATGGTGCCGGAACAGGGTCCCGATTGGTTTTTGGTGGCTACAGAGGCCTGCGGCGTCGGAACTCCCGATCTAGGTTTCTTCTTGGGGTTTTCTATATTTATAGGAATTTTTGGCGTCATATCACGCCAGGGGGGTCTCCGAGTCATCCACGAGATAGGGTGGCACGCCCAGGGGGTAGGGCACGCCCTCCACCCTCGTGGATGGCTCGGGACTCTTCTGGCCCAACTCTTTTACTTCGGGGGCTTCTTTTGGTCCATAAAAAATCCACAAAAATTGGCAGGTCAATTGGAATATGTTTGGTATTCCTTTTCTGTAAAAACTCAAAAACAAGGGAAAAATAGAAACTGGCACTGGGCTCTAGGTTAATAGGTTAGTCCCAAAAATCATATAAAATAGCATATAAATGCATATAAAACATTCAAGATGGATAATATAATAGCATGGAACAATCAAAAATTATAGATACGTTGGAGACGTATCAAGCATCCCCAAGCTTAATTCCTGCTCGTCCTCGAGTAGGTAAATGATAAAAACAGAATTTTAGATGTGGAATGCTACCTAACATATTTATCAATGTAATCTTCTCTATTGTAGAAAGAATATTCAGATCCATAAGATTCAAAACAAAAGTTTAATATTGACATAAGAACGATAATACTTCAAGCATACTAACAAGGCTAATTATGTCTTCTCAAAATAACATGGCCAAAGAAAGCTCATCCCCACAAAATCATATAGTCTGGCTATGCTCCATCTTCATCACACAAAAAACTCAAATCATGCACAACCCCGATGACAAGCCAAGAAATTGTTTCATACTTTGATGTTCTCAAACCTTTTCAACTTTCACGCAATACATGAGCGTGAGCCATGGACATAGCACTATAGGTGGAATAGAATGGTGGTTGTGGAGAAGACAAAAAGAGGGAAATAGTCTCACATCAAGTAAGCGTATCAACGGGCTATGGATATGCTCATCAATAGATATCAATGTGAGTGACACTACTGCAGGATGCTGCTAACGCGACACTACGATCAGAGACCCTTCGAGAAACTGTGTGCGATGCAATAATCGCAAACGGTGGTGTCAGAGAACCGTCAAAATTGTCCAAAACATTTGCGATGACGTATGCATCAAACACGGTTTAGATTTTGGTTCCGTGTGCGATGCAGGGCATACGTTTCAGTTCAATTAACTGTTTGCGATGAGGAGGAACAAAAGAAATGGGTAGGCAGATGAAGACATGTGTGATACACAGCATACGGTTCACTCGGATGAACTGTTTGTGATGAGGCGGAACAACAGAAACGGGCAGCCAGATGAAGGTGTGTGCGATATACGGCATACAGTTCACTCAGATGAACTGTTTGCTTTGAGCCAAGAGAACAGAAACGGTTCAACTTAACAAGATGTGTGTGATACGCGGCAAACAGGTCTGTAATCAGAAATGTGTGGGAAGACCGATAACAACACAGATGATTCCTGTTAACAAGCCGTGTGTGTTGTGAGCAAACGATTGTTGGTATACAATCATCAATGATTGATGAAATCATCACCGGCGGGTTCCGTTGTTTAGTCCGTGTGCAATCTGATTTGCTCTGTCTACAGAGCATCAACAAATATACTTAAAAAGACAGCATTGCATAACCAAATTAAGCTTACAATTAGACAAGTGACTACACGAATAACATTTTCACACACCAAAGTAAGCAATTACATGCATACTAAACTAAGAGAAACAAGGATCTAATCATCTACTTCTTGTTGCGACGACACTTGCCATTGCTCTGCTTCCGCCTGGATCCCTTGTCGTTTTAGGGAAGGAGGCACTTCCTCATGTCAACGATCCGCCTGTACATGTCGTAGCACGTGTACGCCTCCTTGGCCGCGTACATGACATGATCTTTGTCAAGTTTCTTCATCCAGGCTGAGTGCCAGGCACGCTTGTCGTTGTTGCAGGAGTCCTTCATGTCTCTATAGTAGGGGTTGATGATGGCCTCAACAAGGTGAACGAGTGAGTCCTTCTCATGCTCCTTGCTGCCCCAGATCATGTATTGGCCCTGGATGTCGACAAGATTCTGGCAGGCAATGCCCGAATTCTTGAGCACCTTGACATTGTTGGTGATGTCGACCGTAGCGAACATGTAGTGGGGGTTGTTGACAAACCTGGCGAAACGCTCGCAAGGCCTTGTGGTCAGGCAGTTGTGGTAGACGAGGACATGGTGGCCCACGCACATCTGGGCAACGGCAACCTTGGGATGAGACTCAGCACGAGCGCGGGTGTGCTCGATGTTGAACCCGACCACCTTGTACTTCTCGTCGGCAAGCAACAACTCCATGATGCGGATGGAGTGCTCCACCCAGACCGGGTGGTTTCTGTACACCACCGAGATCTCCTCGAACCTTTGGTGGTTGTCCACCATGACATGGATGGTGAACTACTACTCGTCGTCGGCAGCCGCTCGGGGCGCCATTGGAGCCGCGCAGGATACTCTCTAAGAATTTGTCGTGGTGGGTATGCTTCTTGCAATGGTGGGGCGCGATCGAAAGGTTGAAGACACACAAGGGTTAAATAGCCGCTGTAACAAATGGGGGCCAACCGGCCTGATCGTCATGTCTTGTCACGGTGTTCATAGTGGAGTATTCCAGTGCACGCTTGACAACACCGCACCGTAGTGAGGATTCCAGTGCACACTTGACAACACCGCACCGCAGTTTGACCACGCATGGGCTTGAAGAAGCGCGAAATGTATCGTCGGTGAGCCTGTTCCCGCGCTACCACGCAGTTTACCGCGCAAGCTTCCCACCCGGCTTGTTTTTCCACGTGTCGGCTAGAAGAGGGACAAATCATGGGCGTTTATTGGCAGAAAGCTTTGTAAAAACAAAGTGTGTGGAATGACTTCAATCGTAAGTTTACCCGTGGGTGATGAGGTCAAAGTTATAGAAAAGGGCGATGATGGACACTCGAGTGAGATAATTAATTATGCGCTCTACAGGGCACATGGTGGAAGAAACCAACTGTGTGCAATAATGTCCAAGATCGCAGTCGAGTTAGCTATACAGATCGTGTGATGTGAGATCAACAAGGTAAATAGATTCGAGAATGGTTAATAAAATCAAATCTTAGACCATTGCATATTAAGTTCAAAATGGTGCTACGAATATACGAGTCTCATACGATGCCATTTCAACGATTGTACCACAAAGGCTCGAAGTATTACAAGGTTCAAATTCCAGAGTTATATGGCTCAAATTCAAAGATTACAAGGTTCAAACTGATATTAGAAATCAAATTCAGCTCATTAGCTGCAAACGCTCGCGCTGATCCGCTGAACATGCATATCAGAGAGGTTCAAACTAATATTACCACTTCTAAGTCTGGTTTTGAAACCTCACAACTTTTGCAAAGGGGCCAGCCACTGAGAAGTCATGTATGGGGTTGACAGGATGAGTTCCGATTACTCTGTCATCTGAAGTTCCAAAATGAAATTCAGCATTTTTGGAGCCTATTCCATTCTGCCACAGGCGCCGGTGCTGATCAACAAACCATTCATTTTTCTGAAATAAATGTAGGGCAAACCTCATTACCTTCAACACCCTTGCTCTGACAACAAAGAACCTGGCGAATATAATCTCCGGTAAGGTCCCTCAGTAGGAGTTCAAAGTAATTTCTGAGAGATGTAGATCTAGGCATTCGACGTGATTATTATATTGTATCACATTATCCACCATTGGGCCTAATCCCATCTGCAAAATAAGAAAACGTGTTAGTGCCTAGATGCAGTTTTGAACACTACTACAAGCCTATTTGGTTTGCAGGATTTGTAAAATGCACTAACATGCCATCTTCGATCTGACATGATTAACATGGGCATTAACATGCCATCTTCCATCTCCATAAGATGTTGGAGTGGATGAAAAGTTCCCTAAGAAAACTAATACAGATGAATCCAAAGGAGAAATGCATATGGATTGTAACCATATGGATCAAGCATTGTCATTGTAAACTTGGAAAAGGAGACATGTATGTACTAAAATCCTCCAAAAGAATCCTTCAGAAATCGTAGTACATTGTCATTGTAAACTTGGAAAAAGGTGTCACAAATTGAACTCCCTTATGGTTAAAATTTAACAGGAAAGGAACATCACCTCGATATATAGCTTCTCCAGGCATGGAAAGCATCTCAGGAAAGTGACAACTTGCTCCAGGTTGGGGCCGATAGATTCTAGTGCTAAGACCTTTACTGTGCGCAGTTTCACGGTCAGGCTTGTCGGAATCATTTTCTGAATGATAGACGAACAAACATCTTAAAAATTAGAAATAATGTTAATTTGTAGAAGGATAAGTAGAAGGCGGCTATTGTACCTGAACGGGTGTTGATCCAATAACAAGTTTGGAGTATTGGTCAGAGGAGTAGCCCAACACTGTCAACTTCGGCACAGAAATGACATTGATTCTTTTTGGACCTATGATACGTCTCCGTCGTATCTATAATTTTTGATTGTTCCATTCCAATATTATTCAACTTTCATATACTTTTGGCAACTTTTTATACTATTTTTGGGACTAACTTATTGATCCAGTGCCCAGTGCCAGTTCTTGTTTGTTGCATGTTTTATGTTTCACAGAAATCCCATATCAAATGGAGTCCAAACGGGATAAAAACGGACGGAGAATTATTTGGGAATATCTGTGATTTTTGGGAGGAAGAATCAACAAGAGACAGTGCCCGAGGTGGCCACGAGGGTCGCCCACACAACCACTTTAAGTGGGCGCGGCCCCCACCCTCGTGGGCCCCTCGTAAGGCGGTTGCTCCTCTTCTTTGGCCGCAAGAAAGCTAATTTTTGGGAAAATATCTGGGCAAAGGTTTCAATCCAATCGGAGTTACGGATCTCCGGATATAAAAGAAACGGTGCCAGGGCAGAATCTGAGAACGCAGGAACAGAGAGAGACAGAGAGACAGATCCAATCTCGGAGGGGCTCTCGCCCCTCCCACACCATGGGAGCCAAGGACCAGAGGGGAAACCCTTCTCCCATCTAGGGAGGAGGTCAAGGAAGAAGAAGAATAAGGGGGGCACTCTCCCCCTTGCTTCCGGTGGCGCTGGAACACCATCGGGGGCCATCATCATCACCACGATCTACACCAACACCTCCGCCATCTTCACCAACATCTCCATCACCTTCCCCCATCTATTCAGCGGTCCACTCTCCCGTAGCCCGCTGTACCCTCTACTTAAACATGGTGCTTTATGCTTCATATTATTATCCAATGATGTGTTGCCATCCTATGATGTCTGAGTAGATTTTCGTTGTCCTATCGGTGATTGATGAATTGCTATGATTGGTTTAATTTTCTTGTGGTTATGTTGCTGTCCTTTGGTGCCCATCATATGAGCGCGCGCGTGGATCACACCATAGGGTTAGTTGTATGTTGATAGGACTATGTATTGGAGGGCAAGAGTGACAGAAGCTTCAACCTAGCATAGAAATTGATGCATACGGGATTGAAGGGGGACCAATATATCTTAATGCTATGGTACCTTAATGAATGTTAATAGTTGCGGATGCTTGCTAATAGTCCCAATCATAAGTGCATAGAATTCCAAGTCACGGATGACATGCTAGCAGTGGCCTCTCCCACATAAAACTTGCTATCGGTCTAGTAAAGTAGTCAATCGCTTAGGGACAATTTCACAACTCCTACCACCGCTTTTCCACACTCGCTATATTTACTTTATTGCTTCTTTATCTAAACAGCCCCTACTTTTTACTTACGTACTCTTTATTATCTTGTAAACCTATCCAACAACACCTACAAAGTACTTCTAGTTTCATACTTGTTCTAGGTAAAGCGAACACTAAGCGTGCGTAGAGTCGTATCAGTGGCAGATAGGACTTGAGAGAATATTTGTTCTACCTTTAGCTCCTCGTTGGGTTCGACACTCTTACTTATCGAAAGAGGCTACAACTATCCCCTATACTTGGTGGGTTATCAAGACCTTTTTCTGGCGCCGTTGCGGGGGAGTCATAGCGTGGGTGAATATTCTCGTGTGTGCTTGTTTGCTTTATCACTAAGTAATTTTTATTTGTTGTTCTTAGTTGTTCTCTATCTTTAGTTATGGATATGGAACACGAAATACCAAAAAATTAGGTGTACTTGCTACTCATGGAGATGGGGAACCTCCTAAAACCCTCAATGCTCATTATGTGGAAGATATTATGTACTACTTTGATAATCCTGAGAAAACCCCATCTAATTATGTTATGGGAGACACGTTGGATCAACGTGAATACTTTAGGGATTATCGCTTGACACAAAAAGGGAAACTATTATGGGATCAAATTTATATGTTGCATTGGTATGTTAGGGATCTATGCTTGAGATATGATATTACTTGTTGCTCTAGGATGAAGGCTCCACACCTTCCCTTTTCATGCAAATTTAATGATGATAAAACCTTGGCTTCTTATGCTAATGGTATATATGATTACTATGGTGTGGAACAAATTGAAGAATTCGTTGCTTTCGAGGGTGCTTATGAAATTGAATCTTTGCTTGAAAAGTATGAAGCTTTTGATGATGATGGTGTTTTGCCTAAAAATTATGCTATATTGAAACATTGCTATGAGAATTATGAATATAACTCCAATATTGATGCATTTATTGAGAAAGTCTCTGCTGTCCAAGAAGAGACTAATATTTTGCAGGAGTCTATGGAAGAAGAAATTGATGAAACTGTGAGCTCAATGGATGAAAAAGATGATGAGGAGAGCGAAGAACAAAAGGAGGAAGAGCGGATTGATCACTCGTGCCCACCTTCTAATGAGAGTAACTCTTCAACTCATACATTGTTTAATTTCCCTTTGTGCTTACCGAAGGATGATTGCTATGATGATTGTTATGATCTCGTTGATTCTCTTGAAATATCCCTTTTTGATGATGCTTGCTATGCTTATCGCCAAGATGCCAATATGAATGATGCTTATGGAGATGAACTTGCTATAGTCCCTTATGTTAAACATGAAATTATTGCTATTGCACCCACACATGATAGTCCTGTTATCTTTTTGAATTCTCCAAATTACACTATATCGGAGAAGTTTGTGCTTATTAAGGATTATGTTGATGGGTTGCATTTTACCGTTGCACATGATGATTTTGCTAGATATAATATGCATGTGCTTGATGCTCCAACTTGCAATTATTACGAGAGAGGAACTATATCTCCACCTCTCTATGTTTCCAATATGATAAAATTGCAAGAAACTGTTTATACTATGCATTAGCCTTTACTTGGTGTGCATGAATTGTTCTTTTATGACATGCCGATGCATAGGAAGAGAGTTAGACTTTGTTGTTGCATGATATATGTTACTTTGTGCTCACTACTAAATTGCAAATCATTGTTAATTAAATTTGGCTTTGATATACCTTGGGATCCGGGTGGATCCATTACTTGAGCACTATATGCCTAGCTTAATGGCTTTAAAGAAAGCGCTGTCAGGGAGACAACCCGGAAGTTTTAGAGAGTCATTTATTTATGTTGAATGCTTTCATATAGTTTAAAAACAAAAAATAAAGAGGGGAACCCAAAACTTTTCAAAAAGGAAAGTGAAAGTGAGAAAGACGAGCATTGTTAATGTGGGAGCTAGCCTTGAACTTTGTTCATGCTCACGGAAACTTTGTGAATCTTGATTACTGAAACTTTTCAACAAAAATAATTATCCCCTTGTACAATTCCATTGTATTATAAAAATAATGTGTCAAGGTTTGCCTTTAGGATGTTTACAATGCTTGTTGGTTTGTGCGGTGCAGGACAGAAACTTTGGCTGTAGTGCTCGATTTTACATTTTTTGCTGGAACGTCAAATGGTTCTGATTCCTTTTGCACTGACTTGCTGTACAAATTGTTTATTCTTCCTAATTTTGGTAGAATGTTTGGGGTACCATAAGTATGGTGAATGTTCAGATTGCTACAGACTGTTCTGTTTTTGACAGATTCTGTTTTTGATGCATAGTTTACTTGTTTTGATGAAACTATCAATTTATATCAGTGGATTAAGCCATGGAAAAGCTATATTACAGTAGACACAATGAGAAAACAAAATATGAATTGGTTTGCAACAGTACTTAGAGTAGTGATTTGCTTTATTATACTAACGGTTCTTACCGAGTTTTCTGTTGAAGTTTTGTGTGGATGAAGTGTTTGATCGAGGAGGTCTCGATATGAGGAAAAGAAAGGGAGGCAAGAGCTCAAGCTTGGGGATTTCCAAAGAAACCCAAGTAAATATTCAAGGAGAGTCAAGCGTCTAAGCTTGGGGATGCCCCGGAAGGCATCCCCTCTTTCTTCAACAAGTATCGATATGTTTTAGGATTCGTTTCGTTCATGCGATATGTGCAACTCTTGGAGCGTCTTTTGCATTCAGTTTTTACTTTTCTTTTATGCACCATGCTGGTATGAGATAGTCCTTGGTTGATTTATAGAATGCTTCATGTGCTTCACTTATATCATTTGAAGTTTGGATTGCATGTTTCTCTTTACATAGAAAACCGCCATTTGTAGAATGCTCTTTTGCTTCACTTATATTTGTTAGAGCGTGGGCATATCTTTTGTAGAAAGAATTAAACTCTCTTACTTCACTTATATCCATTTAGGCCTTGTTCGGTTGAGGTGGTTTTTGAAGGGGAATGGCAGGGTTTGAGGGGGATTATATCCCCTACAAGCCAAAATCCTCTCCAATCCACTCCAATCCCCTTGGGAGGAGGATTAAACAAACAAGGCCTTAGAGAGATGACAGGAATTGGTCATTCACATGGTTAGTCATAAAATCCTACATAAAACTTGCAGATTAGTGAATATGATATGTTTGATTCCTTGCAATAGTTTTGCGATATAAAGGTGGTGATATTAGAGTTGTGCTAGTTGAGTAATTGTGAAATTGAGAAATACTTGTGTTGAGGTTTGCAAGTCCCGTAGCATGCACGTATGGTAACCGTTGTGTGACAAATTTGTTGCATGGGATGCTCTTTTAATTGCCTTCCTTATGAGTGGAGGTTGGGATCGCGCGATGGTTAACTCCTACCAACCCTTCCCCTAGGAGCATGCATAGTAGTACTTTGCTTCGAGGGCAAGTAGACTTCTGCAATAAGTATATGAGTTCTTTATGACTAATGTGAGTCCATGGATATATGCACACTTACCCTTCCATTTTGCTAGCCTCTATTATGCCACGCAACCTTCGCCGGTATCATGCACCCATTATTTACCTTCCTCAAAACAACCACCATACCTACCTATTATGGAATTTCCATAGCCATTCCGAGATATATTGCCATGCAACGTTCCACCGTTCCGTTTATTATGACATGCTCCATCATTGTCATATTGTTCTTTGCATGATCATGTAGTTGACATCGTATCTGTGGCAAAGCCACCTTCATAATTTTTCATACATGTCACTCTTGATTCATTGCATATCCTGGTACACCGCCGGAGGCATTCATATAGAGTCATATCTTTGTTCTAGATATCGAGTTGTAATATTGAGTTGTAAGTAAATAAAAGTGTGATGATCATCATTATTAGAGCATTGCCCCAGTGAGGAAAGAATGATGGAGACTATGATTCCCCCACAAGTCGGGATGAGACTCCGGACTTTATGAAAAATAAAAGAGGCCAAAGAAGCCCAAAAAAGAGGCCAAATAAGCCCACCAAAAAAATAAGAAAAAATAAAAAAATGAGAGAAAAAGAGAGAAGGGGCAATGTTACTATCCTTTTACCACACTTGTGCTTCAAATAGCACCATGTTCTTCATATAGAGAGTCTCTTGAGTTATCACTTTCATATACTAGTGGGAATTTTCATTATAGAACTTGGCTTGTATATTCCGATGGTGGGATTCCTCAAATGCCCGAGGTCTTCATGAGCAAGCAAGTTGGATGCACACCCACTTAGTTTTCAGTTTGAGCTTTCATACACTTATAGCTCTAGTGCATCTGTTGCATGGCAATCCCTACTCACTCACATTGATATCTATTAATGGGCATCTCCATAGCCCGTTGATACGCCTAGTTGATGTGAGACTATCTTCTCCCTTTTGTCCTCACAACCACCACCATATACCACATATAGTGCTATGTCCATGGCTTGCGCTCATGTATTGCGTAAGAGTTGAAAAAGCTGAAGTGCGTTAAAAAGTATGAACCAATTGCTTGGCTGAAACCGGGGTCATACATGATGGGAGTATTTTGTGTGATGAAAATGAAGCATGGCCTAACTATATGATTTTGTAGGGATAAGCTTTCTTTAGCTATGTTATTTGATAAGACATAATTGCTTGGTTGGCATGCTTGAAGTATTATTGTTTTTATATCAAATGATAGACTATTGCTTTAAATCACTCGTGTCTTAATATTCATGCCATGATTAGATACATGATCAAGATTATGCTAGGTAGCATTCCACATCAATTTTTTTTATCATTTACCTACTCGAGGACGAGGAGGAATTAAGCTTGAGGATGTTGATACGTCTCCATCGTATCTATAATTTTTGATTGTTCCATGCCAATATTATTCAACTTTCATATACTTTTGGCAACTTTTTATACTATTTTTGGGACTAACTTATTGATCAAATGCCCAGTGCCAGTTTCTGTTTGTTGCATGTTTTATGTTTCGCAGAAACCCCATATCAAACAGAGTCCAAACGGGATAAAAACAGACGGAGAATTATTTTGGAATACTTGCGATTTTTGGGAGGAAGAATCAACACGAGACGGTGCCCAAGGTGGCCACGAGGGTGGCCCACACCACCACTTTAAGTGGGCGCGGCCCCCACCCTCGTGGGCCCCTTGTAAGGCGGTTGCTGCTCTTCTTTGGCTGCAAGAAAGCTAATTTTTGAAAAAAATATCTCGGCAAAGGTTTCAATCCAATCGGAGTTACAGATCTCCGGATATAAAAGAAACGGTGCCCGGGCAGAATCTGAGAACGCAGGAACAGAGAGAGACAAAGAGACAGGTCCAATCTCAGAGGGGCTCTCGCCCCTCCCACGCCATGGGAGCCCAGGACCAGAGGGGAAACCCTTCTCCCATCTAGGGAGGAGGTCAAGAAAGATGAAGAAGAAGGGGGGCTCTCTCCCCCTTGCTTCCGGTGGTGCCGGAATGCCGCCGGGGGCCATCATCATCATCGCGATCTACACCAACACCTCCTCCATCTTCACCAACATCTCCATCACCTTCCCCCATCTATATTCAGTGGTCCACTCTCCCGCAACCCGATGTACCCTCTACTTGAGTATGGTGCTTTATGCTTCATATTATTATCCAATGATGTGTTGCCATCCTATGATGTCTGAGTAGATTTTCGTTGTCCTATCGGTGATTGATGAATTGCTATGATTGGTTTAATTTGCTTGTGGTTATGTTGCTGTCCTTTGGTGCCCATCATATGAGCGCGCGCGTGGATTACACCATAGGGTTAGTTGTATGTTGATAGGACTATGTATTGGAGGGCAAGAGTGACAGAAGCTTCAACCTAGCATAGAAATTGATGCATACGGGGTTGAAGGGGGACCAATATATCTTAATGCTATGGTTTGGTTTTACCTTAATGAACGTTAGTAGTTGCGGATGCTTGCTAATAGTTCAAATCATAAGTGCATAGAATTCCAAGTCAGGGATGACATGCTAGCAGTGGCCTCTCCCACATAAAACTTGCTATCGGTCTAGTAAAGTAGTCAATTGCTTAGGGACAATTTCATAACTCCTACCACCACTTATCCACACTCGCTATATTTACTTTATTGCTTCTTTATCTAAACAGCCCCTACTTTTTACTTACGTACTCTTTATTATCTTGTAAACCTATCCAACAACACCTACAAAGTACTTCTAGTTTCATACTTGTTCTAGGTAAAGCAAACACTAAGTGTGCGTAGAGTCGTATCAGTGGCAGATATGACTTGAGAGAATATTTGGTCTACCTTTAGCTCCTCGTTGGGTTTGACACTCTTACTTATCGAAAGAGGCTATAATTATCCCCTATACTTGTGGGTTATCAACCTACTTGATCAAGTACAAGTAATGTCTCAAGTGCAGGTGTGTCCTCAATGACCATACCGTGGTACACATCTTGTGATGTCTTCTTGCCGAACCAGCAACACACATAAATAGTACAGAGAGTCATGGAGGTGATGTGGAATGTACTCAACCCATTGAGCGCCTGAAGACGAAGGTACTCGAGTGCAGTACAGCCACGGAGCAGGCGCTCCATGTCACCTTCGAAGTTTTTGGTTTGAATTGTTTGATTCTTCCGGGCAGTTGCTCCAACTTTATTTGATTGGTTGCACCAAATATGGTTGTAAATAGGAACTCCGGTTTTCACTTGGCATCTTCCTTGCTATGCTGCAGGAAGGTCATTGGATATGCTATATTTTTCATGGTGTTCACATGCATGTTGAATGTTTTTGAAGAATTCAAGCAATCTCGCTTCTAAAATAAAATTGTTGTGTGTGCTATTAACTTACATGAAAATCCTCATCATTCTTGGTCAGATCAATGTCATTTCAGTATTTTACAAATTGAACCACGAAGTGTCCACATTGTGCACCCTGTTGTTTTGGCATGCAAACTCTGTTAGGCCTTTCTGCTATCCTCAGTTCATTGCTGGCTTTTAGTTTTGCTTCTATGTAATGCTTCTTCATAAGTGCATACATCCTTTTAATCTATGATTACGGTTTGGCATTGTTGTTGTATGTGGCCGTTAAGAAAAGTAATCAAGAAGAAAAAAGGCAAGTTTAAAAGCACGTACCTGTTCTGAATGATCTCTATGGTATTTTTCCATGTCTTGCCTTTTGTGTATATGTAATTCATTGAGTCAAGTATGTCGACGGACCTCGTGTACTTGTTCAACACATAGACTGTGTAGTGATAAGTTGTGTGTTCTAATTGAACACTTTTCATTTATGATATGATTAAAGGAGAAGATTGTTCTTTTACCAAACATATGCAGATCAAATCACGTCTTATAATAAGAAGAAATCTTTCTCAGTATCAATCCCCTTGCCCCTCATTCATTGAGAATTAGAAGGATCCTTTTCGAGTTTCCATTTCTTCATTTGGAATATGAAGGAACCTTTACATTGTATTGGATATAAACGAAAACCAACCCAGTTGGTACCATCCTTACAAAGGAAAAGGGGGGTCGAGGGTTCTATTCCACCACATGACATATTAATTTTTGTTGTTTTTTGCTCACTCTGGAAGCCTGGACGTGGTTGTAAGCCCACAAGGCCCAACAACACAATAACCTTATAAATTTTATCCGTGCTTAATTTATTTTCATCTATTCAATGTAAGGAAGTAAGGAAAGAAATATTGTTCATATATTCAAAAATATTGTTCATTATTTTCAAAAAATGTTCGTGACCGAATATTTTTACAAATAATTGAAGATTTTCTTAAGATTTTGATTTTTTTTGGAAAATACGAACAAAAATTGTTCGCCTTTGTAGAAAATGTTTGACTTTTTTCTTCCTTTCAAGAAATTTGATAAGTTTTTACGATCATAAAATGTTGATTTTTGTAAAAGAAAAGTTGTGTTTTCATAAACATGAACTATTTTTTTAAAATGTCGAACATTTTTCCAAACAAGCAATGAATTTGCATTTTTCTAAAAAATTAACAATTTTTAGAACATGATTTCTGTTTTGAGTTGGTTAACAAATTTCAGGATCGAGAACATTTTCTGGAATTTTGAACAAAAAAAATCAGAAACATGAACATTTTTTAAATCTTGATAAGTATAGTGAATTTTCAAACAAATTTTGAAATTTCGGGACCATTTATACTAAGGAAATTTTTGGAGAAAAAAAAAGAATGAAAACAGAAAATGGCTGGATCTGCGTTATCATTAGTTCTTGTAAAACATACACTGCTATGTAGCCACGAACACTTACTATCCTACTTGCTAGTAGGAGACGCTTCGTGACCACGGGTCTCATGTTTTATTATCAAAAGTGCCCATTTTTTTCAGATTTTACAGCCACCATGCTACTGGGACGACACAGTCGGTCGGTTGGTTGTGCGTAGCCCCGATAAATTGACGCAGAAAGCGTCATATAAAGGAGGTCCCCGAATAAGTACCTTCTAGACGGTTCCCTCTAGGATATAAGTGGGCCGCAGCCTATTATCGCCGCCCACTGGTTTTGGGAACCTTCTAGACGGTTCCCTCTTTTTTGGGTGAGGTTTCCTCTGGTTCTTTTGGTTTTTCATGTTCCCCTTCTTCTTTTTTCCGGTTATTTTTATTTTTTATTTTATTTTTTGTTTTATTTTTTTATTTTCTATTTTTAAATTCTTGAAGTTTTTTTCAGTTCCGTCATGTTTTTGGAATTCAAGATTTCATGAACTTTTTCAATTCAGTGAACCTTTTCAAATTCTTGAACCTTTTTTGGTTATTGAAAAAAATCAAAATCATGAATTTTTCCAGTTTGTGAACTTTTTTCAAAAGTCAACTCTCAAATAGATGAACATTTATTCAAATTCATGAACACTATTCAAATTTTATGAATTTTTTATATGCATGGAAATTATTAAAATTCATGGGGAAAAAATCAAATTCACAATTTGTTTTCAGTTTTGTAAACTTTATTCGAATCAGCAAACAAAATTTCAAATTTACGAAATTTTTAAAATTATTGAACACCTTTTAAATTTTATAAAATTTATACAAAAATCTAATTCAGAAGCTTTTTTTAAAGGTATCCAAATTTTAAAATACTAAATAAATATTCTAGAGAACAAGTGAAAAAATATGCGATCTGTAGATGATGGGTGTGCGAGCGAGCATCAAGTAACAGGTGTGTGAGAACAAGTAAAAAATATGCGACGGATACCCCAAGTCATGGGCCAAGGCATGTCCGCGTGCCCCTGTGCGCTTCAGCAACCTACAGGCGCTTAACACACTAAATAGGAGGTCTCCCTTATGAGGCACTTCTTATTCGCAAATGTTATTTCTCGTCATCATAGTAGGTCTTGCCTAAAATCGGTAGACCAGCCTAATATTATAGCTGTGCGTGAGAATTTTTCGTGTGGTTTTTTGTTATCGGTTTTCTTTGGGTTTCTTCGGTCTATCCTTTTCTTCTTTTACATCAGATTTTTTTTCTTTTTAGTTTTCACCAAATTTTTCGATTTTTAATTTTGTTTTCACTATTTTCGAAAAATGTCTAATTTTTCATACACATTGTACATTTTTTAATACTTTGATAACGTTTTTTCATAGTTCCATAACATTTTTTCAAATACATGAATTTTGAAAAAGAATCTTGAGAGATTTAAAATTGGGGACTTTCTAAAATTCCCAAATACTTTTTCAATTTTGTGAATATGTTTTGAACCTTTCTAATATAGTTGAATTGTTTTAGAGAAACAAACTGGAAAGAAAAGCATTCAAGCGAAAGTGAACGCTCTGGGCATCGCTGAAGTTTGCCCGGCTTCGATGAGAGAGTTGCGATGACGGCGGCGCTCCTTCGGCTTGCTTCAGTGCTCGTAGTCGTCGCTAGGTGGTTTATGGACATAGTGGTAATTTTTATTACCTCCAACGTTCTCTGTGCTGCCATGATTGATGCTCTCGCAAAATAAACTAGAGGAAGTAAGCTTAGTTTGAAGAACTGCCATGTTCTTCTGACCTGAAATTAATACAGAAAATAAAGAACATAAGAAAGAATGTAATAGCACTGTTAAGTATGTACTTCACATTCTTTAATAAAAAGTACTGGTTTCGCTCTAAAATATTTGATGTTCTAGGTTTGTCCTAAGCGAACCTTTTTAGGATTTGCCCTAGTCTATAATAACAAAATATATCAACATCTATGATTCCAAATTATTTTTATTAGATTCATCTTAAAGTATTTCTTTTATACTCTATATATTTTGTGTTGTGGGAATTAGTAAATTTTTCTGTAAACTTATTCACATACTTTGAAGAAGCCGGAAATTTCAAATATTTTTGGTAAATATGACGTACGTACTGAACAGTGTACTCCCTCTGTTTCAATTTATAGTGCGCATAGTTTCTAGCTCTTATACCAATGCAATGAGCTGGAGCTGTACTTTGTACCAAAATGACCCTGCATGCACGTTTTGCCCACACCCATGTGCAAGCACTGCTGTGTGTCCCTGGTTTCCATGCAAGGGGTAACTTGTCCAAAACAGCATGCACGCACTACATTTCGAAATGTGAGCAAAAAATCTTTGCGCACTATAAAATGGAATGGAGGGAGTAACATTTTCTGTGAACTCAGAGGAACAGTCTTAGGTGACTCAGGCAACTACTGGCCTGACATGGCATTTAAGATGTGTGAGTAAGGGCATGATTAGGCCTAGAGGATGGTCGAGTAGCGCAGCAACGATGATGAAGCCACGCAGGCTGAGACTGGCAATGAAAAGTTTCCCTTTGTGTCAGTCGACGGGCAATAAATGTAGGTCTCCTCGTTGTGCAGGTCCCGCCTATCCACGACCCAGTGCATTTAGGAGTGAAAACTTTGTCATTCGTGTGGTTGATCTTGTGTTTTACTAGTGCGTGCTGACAGAATGTTGGAGTACTTTGCTCTCTAATAGTATCTTCCTTGTTTAAAATAATATTATCTCTAATTTAACGGTCAAAAGTGACTGAAATTCAGCCAACGTCGACAAAAAAGATAATTGATGTTTGATTAGTGTCAAAAACGCTTTTATATTATAGAACGGATGAAGTACTACAACACTCCTTGGGAATAAAAGTACAGCGACAACTTTGCACTTCCGCAACACACGTCAAGGTTTGGTCGGTGGAACTACCATAGCTTGATAGCCGTAAAAAGAGCAAAACACTCTCCACGGCATAGATCCTTGATCATCGGGCAGCTCCACGTCGTGCGTGCATATAGGTGGGCATATGGGTGCAACACTGGACCAGTACATGCACCGTCCAAATTACTTTTAGAGATCATGTTTGTTCATACGGTTATTATATTATCCTTTTGCCCATCGAGCACGTACATATAATCTGTTTGCAAAAGGGAACGGGGTAACTATTTTGCTCTGGTCACTAGGCCTAATGAACGTGCGACCGCGGCTAGAGCCTGCGGCGGTAAAATTCGGAAACCATCGTGCAACTACTTTAAGCAACGGCGTCGTCGTAGCGATCGACGGACGGAGAAACCATGCAAGTGTGGTCACAGACATGAACAGACCGGATCTTGTACATGGTCCAAGCCCGCGCCATACGCATCGTACGTATCACGGTATGCTTGTCGTTCTCGGTGACTCGGTGTGCTTGCAATGGGCAGCACCGCTTGGACGGCGGACCGGGACCTACCGATGCATGCATGCACGCAACGACTCATCGGCTGGACCGGCCTAGCTTGTGCTTGCCGGCAGCTACGACACGCTGCAGCAGTACGTCCGGGCCAGCAACCGACTATTAGATCGTGCGACTATGCAAAGTAAAGCGAGGGAATGGCCTAGATCATCTCGAGGCACCCACAGTAAAACATGAAGGAACCTTTATGCTGGTTGACCGGCTGGGAATACAATAATCTTGACGGATCATCAAACTTGCTGGAAAAAAATCATCAAACTTTTTTCTTGAACTATAGTAAAACAATTCTCCGTTGAATGAGCTTAGTTAAGATGATTAGATTCTTTATGGTGGAATTGGAGCAATGAGGGTTTAAATCCTAAACTTGGCACGGGTGCTATCATTCTTCTGGATTTATTTTAGACTTTTCAGCGATGTTCGCTCAATGAGTGAAGACGTTCCCGCTGACTACGTAATCTCCCAATGGTGCAAATACATGCCTCACCACATCACTTTAACGCTTTGTAGTAACCGGACCCTAGACAGTTTTCATGAAGGTGACCGTTAGGAAAAACCATCAAAAAAGAGTAACCTGTCGTTTGACCGTCAAACCGACACACAAGTCTTTATTTTAATGTAGTCCAATGTTCTACTTCTATCACCCTCCCCCCCCCCCCCCCCCCCCCCCCCAACACACACACACACACACACACACACACACACACACACACACACACACACAACTTTTGCTTAACGGGCACCATCTTTTTGCACGAACACGCAGAGAGTGCATATCATTTCATTGATAGAAGGGTGAAAATAAATTACAAGTTCAGGACATCACAAGCACATGGACATCTAAGATGACGCGAAGACAATGACCGGGATAGAAGAAATGGGTTGCTCAGCCCACAACAATAATGCCTAATTATCGGAGAAAAGATTATGTAACCTAGTAGCACCCGCTTCGCCCATTGGTGCGCGTCATCCTGAATCGCCCGCACCAAGAGTGAGACGGAGGATCGCTGTCCATCGAAGATGCACCCATTTGTGGTGTTTCCATAGCCACCAAGCAGTGAGGATGATGATGGAGGAGAGTCCCTTACGTTGTGCTGGGGGGGGGGGGGGGGGGGGGGAGGAGGTTGAGCATGAGGTGGCCCATCATTCGACGAAGATCATAGCGGGCGCCAACAAATTGGATGTGAAGCGGCCCCAAGACAGCACCTCGTGCCCTACCTGGCAGGGGAAGGAGCATCCAACTAGCAAGTGTTGGAAGTCCTTGGGGGGCTGATCATACATGGCACAAACAACCTCACGGGGAATACCTCGACGGCCAGGCGGTAGGCTGTCCAACATTTATCCTGGATAGCGAGCCATACGAAGACTTATACATGGATGGGTGCCCTATCAGGAGAGGTTTCATTGCTGGTAGTGGTACCTATACCAATCGGAGAAAATACATTGCTCTTGTCAGCAGGAGTGACAATTGGTTAGACTATCGTTATTTCCTAATAAGCGATTTTTCTCTTCTTTTGTACATATAGGATCCTCAATCACAGTACTGGGCAGTTTTAGCATCAATTTTGATATAATTATTTCTAGTTGCTCGAGATATACCAAAATGGTCTTCTTTTCAAAAGCAATTTAATTGAAAGCATGTTGTGTCACTAACCGGTTCCGACAGAGTAAAACTTATCACAACCACCTCCATGACAGGGCAACAAAACAATCTCAACACTATTAGGCATGATGGCATGATGGTGAGTAACTTAGACTAGTAATATGCATATCTTATTACCACTTTCATAGTGGGCAGTGTTGTATGTGTGATAACATAGACATTTATTTATTACTTTGTACTCCCTCCGTCCGAAAATATTTGTCATCAAAATGGATGAAAAAGGATGTATGTAGAACTAATATACATCTAGATACATCTCCTTTTATTCATTTTGATGACAAATATTTTCGGACGAAGGGAGTACAATCATTTTTCATCTGGAAGTGCTATCTGATGGTAACATAGTAAGTTACTCCACTTGTATGTCTTCTCTTTAATTACTTGCGACATTGTCTTTTTATTTTTGTCTCTGTGGCATGCATGTTACTAGCCACGCTACTCCTAACATGAGTATTCTAAGCCTAACCGTGCCTTAGATTTGTGAAACACCATCATAAAGAATAGCCTTACAAAAGTAAAGCAACACTTATTACTGTTTTCTGATAAAACAATCACTCCTCCTCTACCGAAACAAAACTAACTAGTAGACGCCAAGCACCAACTTCCTACCCTCAGCAAGAAGTCACCCAGCAAGTTGAAGGACCGTTGGTGTCAGCCTTTTCTCCTACTAATGATTTCATCTACAACCCCATCATCAACGTTCAACTTAAGATTTAAATTTTTAACAAAGTCCACGGATACATTTTGACCGCTACTTTCAATATATCTGGGGCCTTTATCATAAATTCTAGCCGGGATATAAGTTTATGTTAGAGGCCATGCTTCTTCTTTCTTCATCGCGTCCTAGCCGTCGTGGTCTGACTTGATGCTTCCACCAGCGACAACAATCTCTGCAACAGTCTGCATCCTCCTTCACCTTCGTCCATCGATCTTCATTCATCGTCGACCTCATCAACGACTATGCCTTTATGGACTCGCTGATCCTTGTCTGGTCATGGATTCCTACCGTGGAGCTGCCCGTCTGATGATGCACATTCAATGTTTGCCGAAATGCCTCAATCAAGCGCGCATGGTGACGGCAAACGATGATTCAATGATGAACATCATCCATGATGGAAGCGGCTACAAAGACAAGCAAGCCGATGATTCACGGCCAGAGCAAGAGTCATAGTGATACACCAAGGAGGCGGACTTTGAGCCAGACGACCACTGGCCTGAAGGAAATATGCCCTAGAGGCAATAATAAAGTTATTATTTATTTCCTTATATCATGATAAATGTTTATTATTCAGGCTAGAATTGTATTAACCGGAAACTTAGTACATGTGTGAATACATAGACAAAACAGAGTGTCCCTAGTATGCCTCTACTTGACTAGCTCGTTAATCAAAGATGGTTATGTTTCCTGACCATGGACATGTGTTGTCATTTGATAAACGGGATCACATCATTAGAAGAATGATGTGATGGACAAGACCCATCCGTTAGCTTAGCATTATGATCGTTACAGTTTCATTGCTACTGCTTTCTTCATGACTTATACATGTTCCTCTGACTATGAGATTACGCAACTCCCGAATACCAGAGGAACACCTTGTGTGCTATCAAACGTCACAACGTAATTGGATGATTATAAAGATGCTCTACAGGTGTCTCCGAGGGTGTTTTGTTGGGTTGGCATAGATCAAGATTAGGATTTGTCACTACATGTATCAGAGAGGTATCTCTGGGCCCTCTCGGTAATGCTCATCACTATAAGCCTTGTAAGCAATGTAACTAATGAGTTAGTTGCGGTATGAAGCATTATGGAACGAGTAAAGAGACTTGCCGGTAATGAGATTGAACTAGGTATTATGATACCGACGATTGAATCTCGGGCAAGTAACATACCGATGACAAAGGGAACAACGTATGTTGTTATGCGGTTTGACCGATAAAGATCTTCGTAGAATATGTGGGAGCCAATATGAGCATCCAAGTTCCGCTATTGGTTATTGACCGGAGATATGTCTCGGTCATGTCTACATAGTTCTCGAACCCGTAGGGTCCGCACTCTTAATGTTTGATGACAATTCGTATTATGAGTTTATGTGATTTGATTACCGAAGTTTTTTCGGAGTCCCGGATGAGATCCCGAACATGACGAGGAGTCTCGAAATGGTCGAGACATAAAGATCGATATATTGTAAGGCTATGTTCGGACATCGGAAAGGTTCCGAGTGATTCGTGTATTTTTCGAAGTACATGAGAGTTACGGGAATTCACCGGGGGAAATAGTGGGCCTTAATGGGCCATACGGAGAGGAGAGAAGGGCCACAAGGGGTGGCCGTGCGCCCCCCCATGGGCTGGTCCGAATTGTACTAGGAGGGGACGCCCCCTCACTCCTTCCTTCTCCCCCTTCCTCCTTCCCTTCCTTCTCCGAGTTGGGATAGGAAAGAGGGGGCCGAATCCTACTTGGACCGAGAGTCCAAGTAGGACTCCCCCTTTTGGCGCGCCCCCTCTAGGACGGCCTCCTCTTCCTCCCTCCTTTATCTATGTGGGAAGGGGGCACCCCAAAGGCACTCTAAGAATTGTCTTAGCCGTGTGTGGTGCCCCCCTCCACAGTTACACACCTCGGTCGTATCGTCGTAGTGCTTAGGCGAAGCCCTACGCCGGTAACTTCATCATCACCGTCGCCACGCCGTCGTGCTGACGGAACTCTCCCTCGGCCTCAACTGGATCAAGAGTACGAGGGACGTCATCGAGCTGAACGTGTGCTGAACGCGGAGGTGTCGTACGTTCGGTACTTGATCCGTTGGATCGTGAAGAAGTTCGACTACATCAACTGCGTTATTGAAACGCTTCCGCTTTTGGTCTACGAGGGTACGTGGACACACTCTCCCCTCTCATTGCTATACATCAAATAGATAGATCTTGCTTGATCGTATGATAATTTTTGAAATTACCGCATTCCCCAAACAGTGGCATCCGAGCCAGGTCTATGCGTAGATGTTATTTGCACAAGTAGAACACAAAGAGCTGTGGGCGATAATAGTCATACTGCTTACCAGCATGTCATACTTTGATTCGGCGGTATTGTTGGATGAAGCGGCTCAGACCGACATTAGGCGTATGCTTACGCGAGACTGGTTCTACAGACGTGCTTCGCACACAGGCTAGTGAGTGTCTGTTTCTCCAACTTTAGTTGAATCGAGTGTGGCTACGCCCGGTCCTTGTTGAAGGTTAAAATAGCACACTTGACGAAAAATCATTGTGGTTTTGATGCATAGGTAAGAATGGTTCTTGCTAAGCCTGTAGCAGCCACGTAAAACTTGCAACAACAAAGTAGAGGATGTCTAACTTGTTTTTGCAGGGCATGTTGTGATGTGATATGGTCAAGACATGATGATATATAAATTGTTGTATGAGATGATCATGTTTTGTTAAAGTTATCGGCAACTGGCAGGAGCCTTATGGTTGTCTCTTTATTGCAAAATATGCAAGCGCCATATAATTGCTTTACTTTATCGCTATGCGATAGCAATAGTTGCAAAAGCAATAGTTGGCGAGACGACCATGTGATGACACGTTGATAAAGATCAAGATGATGGAGATCATGGTGTCATGCCAGTGACGATGGAGATCATGATGGTACTTTGGAGATGGAGATCAAAGGCACAAGATGATGATGGCCATATCATGTCACATATTTTGATTACATGTGATGTTTATCTTTTATACTTCTTATTTTTCTTAGTTCAACGGTAGCATTATAAGATGATCCCTTACTAAAATTTCAAGGTATAAGTGTTCTCTCTGAGTATGCACCGTTGCTACAGTTCGTCGTGCTGAGACACCACGTGATTATCGGGTGTGATAGGCTCTACGTTCACATACAACGGTTGCAAGCCAGTCTTGCACACGCAGAATACTCGGGTTAAACTTGACGAGCCTAGCATATGCAGATATGGCCTCGGAACACTAGAGACCGAAAGGTTGAGCGTGAATCATATAGTAGATATGATCAACATAGTGATGTTCACCATTGAAAACTACTCCATCTCACGTGATGATCGGACATGGTTTAGTAGATTTGGATCACATGATCATTTAGATGACTAGAGCGGTGTCTATCTAAGTGGGAGTTCTTAAGTAATATGATTAATTGAACTTTAATTTATCATGAACTTAATCCTGATAGTATTTTGCAAATTACGTTGTAGATCAATAGCTCGTGTTGTAGATTCCCTTTATTTTTGATATGTTCCAAGAGAAAAATAAGTTGAAAGATGATTGTAGCAATGACACGGACTGGGTCCGTGATCTGAGGTTTATCCTCATTGCTGCACAGAAGAATTATGTCCTTGATGCACCGCTAGGTGACAGACCTATTGCAGGAGCAGACGCAGACGTTATGAATGTTTAGCTAGCTCAATATGATGACTACTTGATAGTTTAGTGCACCATGCTTTAGGGCTTAGAACCGGTACTTCAAAAACGTTTTTGAAACGTCACGGAGCATATGAGATGTTCCAAGAGCTGAAATTGGTATTTCAGACTCATGCCTATGTCAAGAGGTATGAGACCTCTAACAAGTACTTTGCCTAAAAGATGGAGGAGAATTGCTCAACTAGTGAGCATGTGCTCAGAATGTTTGGGTACTACAATCAATTGAATCAAGTGGGAGTTAGTCTTCCAGATAAGATAGTGATTGACAGTGTTCTCTAGTCACCATCACCAAGTTACTAGAACTTCGTGATGAACTATAATATGCAAGGGATGACAAAAAATAATTCCCGAGCTCTTCGTGATGCTGAAATCGACGAAGGTAGAAATCAAGAAAGAGCATCAAGTGTTGATGATTAAACAAGACCACTAGTTTCAAGAAAAGGGCAAAGGGAAGTAAGGGAACTTCAAGTAGAATGGCAAGCAAGTTGTCACTCCCGTGAAGAAGCCCAAAGCTGGACCAAAGCCTAAAACTGAGTGCTTCTACTACAAAGGAAATGGTCACTGGAAGCGGAAGTGCCCTGAATATTTGGTGGATAAGAAGGATGGCAAAGTGAACAAGGGCATACTCGATATACAGGTTATTGATGTGTACCTTACTAGTGTTTATAGTAGCCCCTGAGTATTTGATACTTGTTTGGTTGCTAAGATTAGTAACTCGAAACAGGAGTTACAGAATTAACAGAGACTAGTTGAGAGTGTAGTGACGATGTGTGTTGGAAGTGGTTCCAAGATTGATATGATCATCATCGCACACTCCCCTATACTTTCGAGATTAGTGTTGAACCTAAATAAATGTTATTTGGTGTTTGCATTGAGCATAAATATGATTAGATCATGTTTATTGCGATACGATTATTCATCTAAGATGGAGAATAAATTGTTATTCTATTTACATGAATAAAACCTTCTATGGTCATACACCCAATGTTTATGGTTTATTGAATCTTGATCATAGTGATACACATATCCATAATATTGATGCCAAACAATGCAAAGTTGATAAGTATAGTGCAACATATTTGTGGCACTGCCGTTTGGGTCATGTCGGTGTAAAGCGCATGAAGAAACTCCATAAAGATGGACTTTTGGAATCACTTGATTATGAATCATTTGATGCTTGCGAACCGTGCCTTATGGGCAAGATGACTAAAACTCCGTTCTCCGGAATAATGGAACGAGCTAGTGACTTATTGGAAATAATACATACGGATGTATGCGGTCCGATGAGTGTTGATGCTCGTGGCGGGTATCGTTATTTTCTGACCTTCAAAGATGATTTGAGCAGATATGGGTATATCTACTTAATGAAACACAAGTCTGAAACATTTGAAAAGTTCAAAGAATTTCAGAGTGAAGTGGAGAATCATCGTAACAAGAAAATAAAGTTTCTACGATCTGATAGTGGAGGAGAATATTTGAGTTACGAGTTTGGCCTTCATATAAAACAACATGGAATAGTTTCACAGCTCATGCCACCTGGAACACCACAACATTATGGTGTGTCCGAACATTGTAACCGCACTTTATTGGATATGGTGGGATCTATGATGTCTCTTACGGATTTACCACTATCGTTTTGGGGTTATGCATTAGAGACAGTTGCATTCACTTTAAATAGGGCACCATCAAAATCCGTTGAGATGACGCCTTATGAACTATGGTTTGGTAAGAAACTAAAGTTGTCGTTTCTTAAAGTTTGGGGCTGCGATGCTTATGTGAAAAAGTTTCAACCTGATAAGCTCGGACCCAAATAGGAGAAGTGCTTCTTCATAGGATACCCAAAAGGAAATTGTTGGGTACACCATCTATCACAGATCCGAAGGCAAGATATTCGTTGCTAAGAATGGATCCTTTCTAGACAAGGAGTTTCTCTCGAAAGAAGTGAGTGGGAGGGAAGTAGAACTTGATGAGGTAATTGTACCTTGTACCGAATTGGAAAGTAGTTCATCACAGAAATCAATTCCAGTGATTCCTACACCAACTAGTGAGGAAGCTAATGATGATGATCATGAAACTTCAGATCAATTTACTACCAAACCTCGTAGGTCAACCAGAGTACGGTACGGACCAGAATGGTACGGTAATCCTATTCTGGAAGTCATGTTACTAGACCATGATGAACCTACAAACTATGAGGAAGCGATGATGAGCCCAAATTCCACGAAATGGCTTGAGGCCATGAAATTTGAGATGGGATCCATGTATGAGAACAAAGTGTGGACTTTGGTGGACTTGCCCGATGATCGGCAAGCCATAGAAAATAAATGGATCTTGCTACGTCTTGAGCTTGCGTTGGTTTTCCTTGAAGAGGAAAGGGTGATGTAGCACAGTAGCGTAAGTATTTCCCTCAGTTTTTGAGAACCAAGGTATCAATCCAATAGGAGGCTCCTCACAAGTCCCACGAACCTACACAAACAAACAAAGAACTCACAACCAACGCGATAAAGGGGTTGTCAATCCCTTCACGGCCACTTGCGAAAGTGAGATTTGATAGAGATAATATGATAAGATAAATATATTTTTGGCATTTTATAATATAGATGCAAAAAGTAAAAAAGGCAAATAAAAGTAGATTGAAAGCTTATATGATAAAAGATAGACCCGGGGGCCATAGGTTTCACTAGAGGCTTCTCTCAAGATAGCATAAGTATTACGGTGGAGGAAATATTTCTTTGGTGTCTCCCTGTATGTTTTCGGGGTACGTAGGTATATATAGGAGGAAGAAGTACGTCGGTGGCCGCTCGAGGGGCTCAGGAGACAGGGGGCACGCCCAAGAGGGGTGGGCGCGCCCTCCTATCTCCTGGCCGCCTCGATTGCTTCTTGACTTGCACTCCAAGTTCTCCGGATCATGTTCGTTCCAAAAATCACGCTCCCGAAAGTTTCATTCTGTTTGGACTCCGTTTGATATTCCTTTTCTTCGAAATACTGAAATAGGCAAAAAAAACAACAATACAGGCTGGGCCTCTGGTTAGTAGGTTAGTCCCAAAAATGATATAAATGTGTAAATAAAGCCCATAAACATCCAAAACATGTAATATAATAGAATGGAACAATCAAAAATTATAGATACGCTGGAGACGTATTAAGCATCCCCAAGCTTAATTCCTGCTCTTCCTCGAGTAGGTAAATGATAAAAACAGAATTTTTGATGTGGAATGCTACCTAGCATAATTCTCAATGTATTTCTCTTTATTGTGGCATGAATGTTCAGATCCAAATGATTCAAAATAAAAGTTCATATTGACAAAAGAAATAGTAACACTTCAAGCATACTAATCAAAGCAATCATGTCTTCTCAAAATAACATGGCTAAAGAAAGTTCATCCCTACAAAATCATATAGTTAGGCTATGCTTCATTTTTGTCACACAAAGATGTTCCCAAATTCTACACCCCCGATGACAAGCCAAGCAATTGTTTCGTACTTAAATAATCTCAAACTTTTTCAACCTTCACACAATACATGAGCATGAGCCATGGATATAGCACTATGGGTGGAATAGAATATGATGGTGGGGATTGTGTGGAGAAGAAAAAAAGGAGAAAGTCTCATGTTGACGAGGATAATCAACGAGCTATGGAGATGCCCATCAATTGATGTCAACATGAGGAGTAGGGATTTCCATGCAATGGATGCACTAGAGCTATAAATGAATGCTCAACAAAAGAAAACTAGTGGGTGTGCATCCAACTTGCTTACTCACCAAGACCTAGGGCATTTGAGGAAGCCCATCGTAGGAATATACAAGCCAAGTTCTATAATGAAAAACTCCCACTAGTATATGAAAGTGACAACATATGAGACTCACTATATGAAAAACATGGTGCTACTTTGAAGCACAATAAATGAGACTCGCTACATGAAGAACAAGGTGCTACTTTGAAGCACAAGTGTGGAAAAAGAGATAGTAACATTGCCCCTTTTTTATTATTATTTTTTATTTTTTTCCTTTGGCCTTTTTTGGCCTTTCTTATTTTTTTCTTTGGGACAATGCTCTAATAATGATGATCATCACACTTTCATTGATTACAACATATGAATTACAACTCGAAACTAGAACAAGATATGACTCTATATGAATGCCTCCGGCGGTGTACCGGGATGGTGCAATGAATCAAGAGTGACATGTATGAAAGATTATGCATGGTGGCTTTGCCACAAACAAGATGTCAACTACATGATCATGCAATGGCAATATGACAAAAGTAATGTATGTCATGATGATGATGAACGGAACAGTGGAAAGTTGCATGGCAATATATCTTGGAATGGCTATGGAAATGCCATAAATAGGTAGGTATGGTGGCTGTTTTGTGGAAGATATAAGGAGGTTTATGTGTGATAGAGCGTATCATATCATGGGGTTTGGATGCACCGGGGAAGTTTGCACCAACTCTCAAGGTGAGAAAGGGCAATGCACGGTACCGAAGAGGCTAGCAATGGTGGAAAGGTAAAAGTGCGTATAATCCATGGACTCAACATTAGTCATAAGAACTCATATACTTATTGCAAAAATTTAGAAGTCATCAAAAATCAAGCACTACACGCATGCTCCTAGTGTTGGAGTAAATGACCACGGGTAGTCTAACCGGCTCCCTTTGGCCCTTAGAAAAAACAACGGGCCGACCGAGCCTTGAAGCACCCAAGACACGGGGTCGCCTTCCTCCGGCCGGATGTCTCACAGGCCGGCTACCGGAAGGCGGCCCGGCCGTAAACTCTCTTGGAGGATGCCACGATAGGGCCGACTCCAAGAAGCCGGCCACGGAAAGACCGACTCCAAGAAGCCATCCCAAGAAGACCGACTCCAAGAGGCCGACCCCTGGCAGGCGGCCAGGAGTCATACCCTAAAAAGTCTGCACCCCCCATAACGATGATGGGACGGGGCGTGGCAACAGTGGACCCTGCCACCCCCGAATCCCGGAGCATGCATGGCTACAGTATGCCGTACGGGACATCCATCACCCGTCCGGCATGGCACTGTTGCCATGCTGATCATGACGCCCTCCACGACGCGCTGCCAGTACGGCCTGTAAGCGGCGGGCCCCTTCGGTCAGAGAGACGCCTGAAGGCGGCCTGGCCTCCCCTAGCCGGCCAGAGGCATGGACGACTTCCTATATCCGGCTTGCTCCGCTCCTCGGGGCACGTGCACCATTAAGGAGACAAGACGAGGTAAGGCTACAGTGAGAGTCCGCAAGGCAGCGACACTATAGCCATGCTTACCTCGACAAAGCCCTTGTCATCAGAGGCGAGGCAACAGTAACCAGCCCCCGACAAAACCCCCAAGCGGTGGAGCCGGCCTGTCGACCAATGACCCGACAGCTGGCGGGACCCACCATCGGCGGGCCCCAGCAGCTGGCGGAGAAGCCGGCGGCCATAGACACTGACGGCTAGGGCCCACACCCAGCTGGATTACCATTGTACCCCCGGGGGGTAGGCCTATATAAACCCCCCGAGACACCCATGCAAAGGGTTGATCTCATAGAGTTTTAGACACCACCATAGGGAGAGAAGAGAGCTAGCCTTGCCCTTCTTCGTCCTCCCACTGAACAGCTCAAGGAGCCTCTTGTAGCTTCTTATCGATCTAGTGATCATGCGGAGACCCCGCAAAGCAGGAGTAGGGGTATTATCTCCACGGAGAGCGCCCAACCTGGGTAAGATCCGCCGGCGTGCATCTTCGCCTCATCCCGTTTCCAGGCACCGGCGATGTCTTACTGGCTCCCACAATGATAAGCCATCCGTTGGCATATGTCGCACCTACCACCCGACATTTGGCGCCCACCTTGGGGCCAGGTGCACCGTCGTCTGGAGACCTGCTCTGGACGGGAACCCTTTTCCTCCCCAGCGAGTGTAGCCAGCCCGGCACACCCGATGGCGCTTGCCCCGACGTGCTGCAAAGCATCGACGACTCCTGCGCAGCGAGTTGCCTCGCCGATCTTCTTGGTGAGGCTCGCATCTCCGACGAGCCCGCATCCGACGCGGGCACAGGCTGCCCCGAGAGCCGCCTCATCAACCTCCTCGACCAAATCCACGTCTCCGGCGAGCCTACCGCGGACTTCGAGTCAGTTGGCTCCACCGACCCGATGCTTGTTGACTCCGACACGGCATCGCTCGACGCCTTCCCCACCAACGTGATCATCTTCGACGACCCTCTCCCTCGGGCCGACAGTGGCGGCAGCATTGTCACTGAAGTGCTAGTCATAAGCCATGGTGTCACCTCCGACGAAAACACCCACGACGCCCTGCAGGCAACGCTGCACGATCTGTCCGCCCCCATCCCAGCGGACGCTGATGCCGAGACGCTGGAGGCATGCCGCCTTGCTCTCCTTGCAGAGGGCCAGAGGATAGCCTCCATGAGACGCCTCACTGAAGCCCACCAGCGCGAAGTCGACTGCGCCGCCTTCGGTACGCCACCTCCAGAAGGGCCAAGCTGAGCCGGCATCGTCAAGAAACGCGGCGCAGCCATCGCCAGCATGCTGGGAGCGGACCGCCCAGTCTACGCCACGCCCCTCGAGAATCTATGCGCCGCCCAGTCGATCATAGATGAGCTAAATGGACTGGGGGCCGACGAGCTCCCCTACATGACCAGACGCATCTAGCAGCTAATCGACGCGGCCGCAGAGCGGCACGAAGCCGGCGCCCGAGCTGGAAGCCCCCCTCGCAGAGAGAACGACGCGATGTCGCGTACGCCGACTGTGGGCGGCGCCCGTGTGAGACAAGAGAAGGAGCCGACTGCCAGCCGTAGACGGACTCGAATCACCATCGAGCGCGACAGATAAGGCCGCCCTCGAGGTATGGAACGACGAGGCGACCCGCCTCCCCCTCCGCCTCGTGGGGAGAGATATCCCACCCTGCCGCCTGTCGCGCATCCGACTCTCAGCGGCCGAGTTGGTCGCCGCGAAGGAGTCGGCGAGAATGATGCCCGCCATCGGATCGACCGCCTTGCGCGATCCCTGGCCCTGGAAGAAGAAGATGGTGTCGGCCCGCCTTGTTTCGGCCCCCGCATCCGCGACGAGCCCTTCCCCAAAGGGTTCTCGCTCCCAAGAGACACGCCCAAGTACGACGGCTCCATGAAGCCGGAAGATTGGCTGATTGACTACTCCACCGCAGTTCGCATAGCCAACGGCAATAGGCGCATTGCCGTGAAATATGTCCCCCTGATGCTCCAAGGCACGGCGCGCACATGGCTCAATAGCCTCAAGCCTTACAGCATCAACAACTGGCTGGACTTCACAGAAGCCTTCATATGCAACTTCACCAGCACCTACAAATGGGCTCCCAAGCCCCGACAGCTCTCCTTGTGCGTACAAGGGCCCAAAGAATCAACCCGCGACTACCTCACGCGTTGGGCCAAGCTCCGCAACTCCTGCGAGGGGGTGCACGAGGTTCAAGCTATAGAGTACTTCACCGCCGGGTGCAGAGAGGGCACCCTCTTCAAACACCGACTCCTCTGCGACGACCCGGCTACCCTCGACGAGCTGGTGGTCATAGCAGACAAGTACGCCACGGCCGACTCCTTAATGAAGACTGAGCTCCGGGTAGACGCCTCTGGAAAAGTGCTGGCGCCGGCTCCCAAGACGCTGGCTGGAGAATCAAGCCGGCGCCCGTATCAAAGCGACCACAAGCGCAAGGCCCCTATGCCATCTTCCACTAGCCGGCAGGTGGCCACAGTCGAAGACGAGCAACCCGAAGGGCGGCCGGCACCCAAGAAGCAGAAGGGCGGTAGGCCGGCCTGGAAGCCGGCTTTCTCCTACGAGCAAACCCTCGATGCCCCCTGCAAGTTCCACAGCGGCGCGAAGCCGTCCAACCACACAACTCGGAAGTGCCATTGTCTCACACGAATCTCCAAGGGCGAGGGGCTGTTGCCGCCTCCGCCTGCAGGCCAGCCGCCTCCTGCCCACAGCAGCCAGCCGCTTGGCCAGGAGTCGGAGCTATCCAAGACGAGTTCCCCGATGAACATGCCGCCTACGTCATCTTTACAAGCCAGATGGAAGACCGGCACAGCCGGTGCCGACAACAGCAAGAAGTCAACGCGGTCGCCTGCAATAACCCCGAGTTTATGCACTGGTCAAAGAAGCCCATCAACTAGAGCCAGGCCGATCACCCAGAGGTGATGCCGTCTCCTGGCTCCTATGCATTGGTTTTGGACGCCACCCTCGCGACAGAAAGGCGAGCTGCCCGTTTCTCCCGTGTGTTGATAGATGGCGGGAGCAGCATCAACATCCTGTACCGAGATACCATGGAGAAGCTCAACATCAAGCCGAAGCAGCTCATGCCAAGCCAGACTGTGTTCCATGGCATCGTACCCGGCCTGTCCTGCTCACCAATCGGCAAGATCAAGATGGATGTCCTCTTTGGGGGCAAGGATCATTTCCACCGAGAAGCAATATGGTTTGAGGTAGTGGATCTGGAGAGCCCGTACCACACATTGCTTGGCCGACCTGCTTTGGCCAAGTTTATGGTTGTGCCCCACTATGCCTACCTCAAGATGAAGATGTCGAGTTCCAAGGGCATCATTACCATTGCCGGAGACTACAAGAAGTCTTCTGAGTGTGCAGCAGCTAACAGCCGGCTGGCCGAGTCCCTTATGATTGCTGAAGAGAAGAAGATGCTGAATCGAGTTGTGGCCATGGCTGGCAAGCAGCCGACCCTGTCCCCTAACCCTAAGGAATGTGATGCTCAAGGTTATTTCCAGCCATCCAAGGAGACAAAGAAGATACCCCTGGACCCGGAGCACCCGGAGAGGTACGTTGTTGTAGGCTCTGGCCTCAACAGCAAATAGGAAGGCGAGCTCGTCGATTTCCTCCGTGAGAATCGGGACATCTTTGCATGGTCTCCCAAAGACATGCCGGGTGTCCCGACGGATTTTGCCGAGCACAAGCTACATGTCCGATCTGAAGCCAAGCCGGTCAGGCAGCCCTTGCGCCGCCTGTCAGAAGAGAAGAGAAGAATAGTCGGAGAAGAAATAGCCCAGCTTCTGGCAGCCGGCTTCATTATGGAGGTGTTCTTTCCAGAATGGCTTGCCAACCCGGTCCTGGTGTTGAAGAAGAAGAAGCAGTGGCGCATGTGCATCGACTACACCAGCCTCCACAAAGCCTTCCCTAAAGATCATTTTGCTCTGCCAAGGATTGATCAAGTGATAGACTCCACAGCCGGATGCGAGCTGTTGAGTTTTTTGGATGCTTACTCGGGCTACCACCAGATAAAGTTGGAGCTAGCTGACCGCCTGAACACCGCCTTCATCACCCCATTCGGAGCTTTCTGTTACCTGACTATGACATTCGACTTGAGGAATGCCGGTGCCACCTTTCAGCGTTGCATGCAGAAATGCCTCCTCAAGCAACTCGGCAGAAATGCCCACGTCTACGTAGACGATGTTGTGGTGAAGACGGAGAAACGCGGCACCTTGCTGGAAGACCTCAAGGAGACCTTTCAGAATTTGCACCGGTTTCAGATCAAGCTCAACCCGGAGAAATGCGTGTTCGGGGTACCAGCCGGCCAGCTTCTAGGCTTCCTGGTCTCCCAACGCAGCATCGAATGCAACCCAGTGAAGATCAAGGCCATAGAGAGAATGAAGATTCCCAACAAGCTGCGAGACGTCCAAAAGTTCACCGGATGCCTGGCATCTTTGAACCGCTTCATCAGCCATCTTGGAGAGAAGGCTCTCCCCCTCTACCGACTCATGAAGAAGTCCACTCACTTCAAGTGGAATGACCAGGCGGACCAAGCTTTCCACGAGCTGAAGAAGATGCTGTCCACGCCGCCTGTCTTGGTGGCCCCAACTGATAAAGAGCCCATGTTCCTCTACATTGTCGCCACTAGCCGGGTGGTCAGCACAGTTATCGTGGTCCAGTGTCTAGAAGAAGGGCGAGCTCAGCTAGTCCAGAAGCCGGTGTATTATTTGAGCGAAGTACTGTCCACCTCAAAGCAGAACTACCCGCACTATCAGAAGATGTGCTATGGTGTGTACTTCGCCTCCAAGAAACTCAAGCCCTACTTTCAAGAGCATCCCATCACGGTCGTATGCACTGCCCCGCTGGCCGAGATCATAGGCAGCCGGGATGCATCCGGCCGAGTGGCGAAGTGGGCCATTGTGCTGGCTCCGTACACAATCTACTACCAGCCCCGCACCGCCATCAAGTCCCAAGCATTGGCCGACTTCCTCGTCGACTGGGCCGAGACCCAGTACCTGCCACCAGCCCTCGACTCCACTCATTGGCGGATGCACTTTGACGGATCCAAGATGCGCACCGGCTTGGGAGCCGGCATCGTCCTCACCTCTCCCAAAGGCGACAAACTCAGATACACATTGTAAATCCATTTTGCCGCCTTCAACAATGTGGCCGAGTACGAGGCGCTCATACATGGGCTCCGGCTGGCCAAAGAACTCGGCATCCGCCGGATCCTATGCTATGGCGACTCGGATTTGGTGGTCCAGCAATCATCCGGCAACTGGGATGCCAAGGGCACAAACATGGCAAGCTACCGCTTCCTCGTTCAGCAGATCAGTGGATACTTTGAGGGGTGTGAGTTCCTCCATGTGCCACAGGCCGACAATGAGCAAGCAGATGCCCTGGCACGAATAGGCTCCACCCGGCAAGCTATACCAACCGGCGTCGCCCTCCAACGCCTCCTCAAGCCGTCTGTCAAGCCGTCTCCAGAATCCAGCTCCATCTCCGTGCCTCCTGACCCCGACGCAGTCGGATCCGACTTCGGGAGCCAAGCAGGCGGCTCGGGGACTTCGGTAGCCGGCTCGGGGACTTCGGCAGCCAGCTCGGGGACTACCATAGTCGAACCCAGCCAGGGGACTACTGCAGCCGGCCCGGGGACTGCACCAACACAGCAGGTGGCGGCCGACTCCAACTCCTCACAACCCAGCCCGCCCACCCTGGTTGCAGTAGCCGTTTTGGCGATAGAAGAAGTCACAGCTCCATCATGGGCCCAGCCCATCCTCCAATTCCTGATAAACGGAGAGCTGCCGACTGACGAGATCTCGGCAAGACAAGTCCAAAGTCGAGCCGGAGCATACACAATAATGAACCGAGAGCTTGTTAGGCGCGGTGTTACTGGAGTCTTTCAGCGCTGCGTCGAGCCAGAGAAAGGCATAGCAATCCTCGAAGACATCCACCAAGGCGAATGCGGCCACCATGCCGCCTCAAGGGCACTCGTTGCTAAAGCTTTCCGCCATGGATTCTTCTGGCCGACTGCTTTGGAGGATGCCAAGGAGTTAGTCAAACACTGCAAAGGGTGCCAAATCTTTGGCTCCAAGCAGCACCTGCCGGCTTCTGCACTCAAGACCATCCCCCTCACCTGGCCCTTTGCCGTCTGGGGACTGGACATGGTGGGCCCATTCAAGACAGCGCACGGAGGCATGACACATCTTCTTGTCACTGTGGACAAATTTACCAAGTGGATTGAAGCAAAGCCGATCAAGAAGCTGAATGGGCCGACTGCCATGCCATTCATCGCAGATATTACAACCCGGTATGGAGTACCACACAGCATCATCATCGACAACGACACGAATTTTGCCAAGGGAGCACTGACACGTTTCTGCGCGACACAGGGCATCCGACTGGACTTAGCGTCCATTGCCCACCCGCTATCAAACGGCCAAGTCGAGCGAGCAAACGACCTAATCCTCTCCGGCATCAAACCCCGACTGGTCGTGCCCCTGGAGCGTTCGGCCGACTACTGGCTCGATGAGTGGCTGGCCGTCCTCTGGAGTCTGCGCACTACCCCAAACAAGTCAACCGGCTTCACCCCCTTCTTCCTTGTATATGGTGCCGAGGCTGTCATCCCAACTGACATCGAGTTCGACTCACCTCGGGTCACCATGTACACGGAGGCGGAGGCCAAGGAAGCACGAGAAGACGGCGTCGACTTGATGGAAGAAAGCTGGCTGTTAGCCCTCAGCCGGTCCGCCATCTACCAGCGGGGTCTATGCCGTTACCGCAGTCGGAGGGTCAAGTCAAGATCTTTCCAAGAGGGTGATCTTGTGCTCCGGCTAATCCAGCAAACAGCCGGCCAGCACAAGCTCTCGGCCCCTTGGGAAGGCCCCTTCGTCATCAGCCGTGCTCTAGGCAACGACTCCTACTACCTGATCGACGCGAAGAAGCCGAAGGCACGCAAGAGAGACGATTTCGGCAAGGAGTCGGAGCGACCATGGAACGCCAATCTTCTCTGAAGATTTTACAGTTAAAATGCACTATGTAACATGCTACCTTTTGTATTAAGTATGAGACAACGGGCTCCTCGAGGAGTTCTCGGGGACTACCCTCTTTTATCTATGAGTGCCGGGTATCATACCCATGGTTATGCCACTACATTCATTTTTTCGTCCGGCACCGGGTTCGACTAGTCGGCCCGGGGACTTGCCACCTTGAGTTATGTCCAAGTTCTACCTGCAACCAGACAAGTAATGTGCCGGCACCCAAGTCCTCTCTTGTGAAAGTCGCAGCTCAAAGAATCGGCTGTCCGACTAGCAAGAGCCAAAGGCGGAAAATGAGGCCCACATGAAAAACGGCTAAGGACTAACTAACTTACATAACGCAAGCCGGATCCCCCCCCCCCCGCCAACTGGCTGTCGAAGCAGCCGGCTGGACGGCTTCCCTTCTTACTCTGCTACAATCTAAGAAAGCTTGAGTACTTGCCCTCCCAGACGGCCAATTCCTTACCCGGCCACAGACTGTAGAGCAGCTGTCCGGCTGGGCAGGCGGCGACCAAGGGAGGGCGGCAAAGGAAAACAACCAAAAGATAAAAAGCAAGTAGGAATAGAAGCCAAGCATATGCATAATAATATTTACACAAAAGGCCTTCGAGAGGCCGGCATTCGACAAAGTTTGAATACACCCCTAGTGGGTGGAACTGCGCAAAGTTAATAAAAAGTTGTTCAAGGAGTAACATGCAGGAAAGCAAAGACGACGAGTCAGGCCAAGGGAGCAACTGGGGCGTCGGGCAGATCGGTGGAGACGGTGGCGCCGGCTGGAGGAGTGGCCGGATGGCGAGTCTTGGCCTGATCATCACCTGCGGCAGGCGGTGCATTCGCACGCGCCTCGTTGCTGGAGGCACGATCAGGCCGAGGCTGGCTGGCTGCTTCGCTATCCGGCACAATGTCTTCGCCGTCTTCCTCCTCCTCCTCCTCGCCCTCGTCGCTGGAGTCGATCTCCTCCGCCGAGTCTTCACCATCGGCCGGGTTCAGCCCAAACCATTCCTTCGGCTGTGCAACGCCGTCTTCATTTACCTCAGGAGCAAAGGCGCTGGTGTCGATGAAGTCGGCGATCGCCGAGGCGCGCTGGATGATAGCCGGTCGCACCGCCTCTAGCTCCTCGTCAGCCTCCCGCCGCCAGGTGCGCAGCTGGTCCAAGTTCAGCCCAGGATACCAAGCCCGGACGAACTCTAGCGCCCGTCGAGCGCCGGACCGAGCTGGTGAAGCCTTCCAGGCCTCGAGGCGGCTGACTGCTACCTCCAGCCAGTCAGCAGTACGGCTGGGGGTGCGGGGAATCACCTCGCCGGGCCAGAGGGCGGGCAGCACCTGCGCTCCAGCACGCTGAAGCCGGCGGAGCATGGGGTAGACCGGCTAGAGGCGAGCTTGGATCGCTAGAAGCTGCTCCTCAAGCGACCGGTTGGCGTCCGGTGCGATCTCAACCCCAGCTTGCCGTCGGGCCTCACGGTGAGCTTCGATGGCTTGGTTGGCGGCAACAGAGTAGCCGGGGAAGTATTCTTCACAAAGAAGAAAGAAACAGAGCAAATCAGAACACAAACCGGATTACAAGGACAAGCAAAGAAGTGAAGAAGAAGGCGGCCTACCGTCAATCAAATCCTCGACCCGGTCGTAGCCTTCGCTCAGAGCATGCCTCGCCTCGGCCCAGCTCGCCGCCTCGGTCTCATACTCGGCTTTGAGGGCGGCTTCGCTGTCCTGCGCCGCCTTCAAAGCCGCCTTGTGGTTCTCCTCCTGGTCGGCCAACTTCTTGGCCAGACGATCACGCTCCTGAACCAAGGCATTGAACTCGCCCTCCCTGGTGCGAAGGGCGGTCCGGGCCACGCCTAGCTGCTGCCTCAAGTCGGCATTGGCTCCCGCCAATATGAAGAAGAAGAAATTAAGAAAGAAGTCGGCAGGAAAGATCAGACCCGACTGCTCAACAGTCGAGTCTGATCTTTCCTGCCGACTTCTTTCTATCACAAATCTCGGGGACTACAACAGTTGTGATAATCCTGCAAGCAGGACGAAGGTGTGAGCGAGAGCAAATCATTAAATAAGAGTCTTCTGAGAAGTTCCAAGCCGCCTGCTCAGTAGCCAACTTGGAACTCGGGGACTACACCCAGTGGGTGCACTGACGCGCCCCCACGGAAGAAATCAAGAGCAAGAAAACTCACCCGAATGACCGACCGCGTTGTGAGAAACTCTTGGGTGCACTGCTTCAGCGCGGTGGCCTGAGCCTGAAGCCGGCTACGGACATCCTGCGCTGCCAGATTCAGTGCGGCTGTCCCACCGCCCGGCGTCCACCCTGGCGAGCTGACGCTGGCCGTCTCCAGGTCGTGCGACAACGAGCTGGAGCCAGCGGTCCTCTGCGGGTCCGGCTCTGAAGCCGCCCTCCCTGCACGCCGACGAGTCAGCGACAAGACCACAAGATCCGCCCTTGCAGTCGGCTTGCCTCCAGCCGACTGCTCAGGCAGCGCCTCGGGCTGGCCGCCTTGGCCTGTTCTGGCCGACGGAGCCGGCACCACCTCTCCCTCCAGGACGACTATGTCGCCCCCTCCCTCTCCATCGCCGGCGGGTCACGGCCGGTTTCCTCTGGCGGGGGCACCAGGATTTCAGGTGCCACGATGCGGAGGGGGATGACGAGTTGCGGAGGCTGGCTACACAGGGCCTCCACCGCCCTCTCTGCGGCCTCGGCCTCCGCCTGGGCCTTGGCCGCCGCATCGGCCTGCGCCTCGGACGACTCCGCCGTTGTCTCCTGAGCCGCCTCGGTGGCAGTTGCCCTCCGCTCCTCCGCCTCCCGCTCCTCCCGCGCCTCCCGCGCATTCCGCTCTGTCACCGCTTGGAGCTCGGCACGAGGGTCCACGCGGCGGGAACTTGCGGATACTCCCACCCTGCCGACCATGGAGGCGGCGGTGGTCCGCTCAAGAGAGAGCGGAGCCCTAGTTGATAAAACAAGAAAAGACTTAGAAGAGCACCGACTGAAGAAAGAAAGAAAGGCATGCAAGAATCAATACTTATGCCGAAACCGCCTACGGCTGCTTCACCACCTTGCGGAAGCGGGCCGCCTTCGCGGCCGCCTCGTCCCACTTGTCATCGCCGTGGAACCCTTGGGCTTTTTCGGCCGCCCACCGAAGAGAGTCGGTGCCGCCCGGCGCTTTTGCGCGCCGCCCCGCGCAGCTGGCCCGCCGGAAGGGCCGGCGCCTTGATGGTCGGATGACGGCTGGCGGCACGGAATATGGTCAGCCTCGTCATCGTCAGGCCAGTCATCAAAGCCGGCGGTGAACCAGGAGCCGCCTGTCTCGCCGCCTCCTCCTACGGTGTTGTCGTCTAGGGCGGCCGCCCCCAAGTCGGGGTCGTCAAGGTCGTCCACCACGCGGTCAGGGGCGAACTCGCGTTCTGCCCCCGCGGTCTCGGCCGAAGGATGAAGGAGGGGGTTCTGATTAAAAAACAAGCCGACTGGTCAGAAGCCGACCAGAGAGAACTTGGCAACAAGAAAAGAGGAAAAGAAAGAAAGCTTACCATAGGCAGGGGGTTGGCGCGAGAATACGGCTCCTTGTCGTACTGCCACTCCTCGGTGAGCTTGTAGTTGGTATTGTAGTTCACCATGTAAGATACCTCATCGTGAGGCATCTCCCTGGTGCTCAGCCGGCTTGGGTCGAAGAGGCCGCTCATCTAGCAGATCAGATGAGGGCGGCCTTGGAGCGCGAGTACCCGGTGCTCGACGAAGGCGGCTATCAAGTCGGACCCAGTCAGACGCTCCGACTGGATCAACACCCGAAGTCGGGCGACGGTACCAGCTCCAGCCGGCGTCAGCGACCTGGCCCGGAAGGACCACGAGGGCTGCCTCCCAGGCGGCAGGCCGGCTACGTAAGGCGGCAAATTGACATAGTTGCCGTGCGGAGCGACATTCTTCACGTAAAAATAGGACTTCTGCCAGAGCTTCACCGACTGGATCAACGTGATAGGCGGGAACGGGTAGTCGGCGGCGGATCTCCGGATGGCGATGAAGGCGCCGCATGGAGCCGGCACACCCGCGACGACCGTGCCGAACTTGGACTGGAAGAACTCTCCCCCAGAGTTCGATGGTAGGGAGGACGCCGAGGAAACCTTCGCACAGAGTGACGAAGGACGAGAGCAGCACCACCGTGTTGGGAGTAAGGTGGTGCAGCTAAGGATGGTAGAAATCAAGAAACGAGCGGAAGAAGCCTCTCGCGGGAAGGACGACGCCGCGCAGGCAGTGCGAGTAGAAGATCACTCGCTCGCACTCCTTCGGCGCCGGCGAAACCTCCCTCGCCAGCGCGAGGTGGACCCACACGAGATCTTCGCCCGGCAGCCGCCGTGTCTTGCGGAGGAAGTCAATGTGGTCGTCGCGGACGTTGGAGCCGTCCTAGGAGCTCGACATTGGAGCCATGGTGACGCAAGGGCGATGGAAAGCACGGCGACAGAGAACGCGCGGTGCGGTGGCAGCAAGATTGCGGCGCGCTAAGAAGAGTGGTGGAACGGTGGCGTCGTGGAGAGCCGCTGCAGTGACGGAGAGGAAGAAGAAGGTGGTGGCGGAGCGAGGGCGAGTGTGCGAACGACTACCACTCCCCCTCCCCGCCCCTACTTATAGCCTCGTGCGGCGAAGCCGACGAGGCGAGGCACGGGGGGCATGGGATTAACTGCGCCCACTCCCCCACGTCCCACGATTATCGCGCCTTTACGGCGAGTGGGAACCGCCGTCGGGATACATGCGGTCGGTTCGGGCCGCAGAAGATCCGCGCACGGGCCGTGGCGTGGAAGTGGCGGGCCCGGCCTGCGGCGGCGTCCCGTCACGCACATGGGCTGGCAGGCCCTTCAAGCAGAAGGGTGCCGCGTGGTGCGCAGGCAGTGGGCAGCCAGGCCGCCGCCTGGCTAGCGCGCCAGCTGGTTCCCGCCTTCAGATTTCGAAGAGATTTCGCCGAGAAGGCACGCATAAGAGAAGCCGGCTCCTAGCTGTCGGCTCTTCAGGATAGGAAGCTGGCCGAGCTTCTCGATTCCCCCTTCAGCCACGAAGCCCAACCACCTTCGGGGACTACTGTCGGAGTAAATGACCACGGGTAGCCTAACCAGCACCCTTTGGCCCTTAGAAAAAAAAACGGGCCGACCGAGCCTTGAAGCACCCAAGACGCGGGGTCGCCTTCCTCCGGCTGGCTGTCTCATAGACCGGCTACCGGAAGGCGGCCCGGCCCTAAACTCTCTTGGAGGACGCCACGATAGGGCCGACTCCAAGAAGCCAACCATGGAAAGACCGACTCCAAGAAGCCGGCCCAAGAAGACCAACTACAAGAGGCCGGCCCCTGGCAGGCGGCCAGGGGCCGTACCCTAAAAAGTCTGCACCCCCCATAACGGTGATGGGACGGGGCGTGGCAACAGTGGACCGTGCCACCCCCGAATCCCGGAGCACGCATGGCTAAAGTATGCCGTACGGGACAGCCATCACCTGTCTGGCGTGGCACTGTTGCCATGCTGATCATGACGCCCTCCACGACGGGCTGCCAGTATGGCCCGTAGGCGACGGGCCCCTTTGGTCAGAGAGACGCCTAAAGGTGGCCTGGCCTCCCCCAGCCGGCCTGAGGCATGGCCGGCTTCCTATAGCTGGCTTGCTCCCCTCCTCGGGGCGCACGCACCATTAAGGATACAAGACGAGGTAAGGCTACAGTGAGAGTCCACAAGGCGGCGGCACTATAGCCATGCTTACCTCGACAAAGCACTCGTCATTAGAGGCGAGGCAACAGTAACCAGCCCCCAACAAGACCTCCAAGCGGTGGGGCCGGCCTGTCGACCAATGAGCCGGCAGCCGGCAGGACCCACCAGTCGGCGGGCCCAGCAGCCGGCGGAGAAGCCGGCGGCCATAGACACTAGCGGCTAGGGCCCACGCCCAGCCGGATTACCATTGTACCCCCGGGGGGTAGGCCTATATAAACCCCCCGGGACACCCATGCAAAGGGTTGATCTCATAGAGTTTTAGACACCACCATAGGGAGAGAAGAGAGCTAGCCTTGCCCTTCTTCCTCCTCCCACCGAACAGCTCAAGGAGCCTCTTGTAGCTTCTTATCGATCTAGTGATCATGTGGAGACCCCGCAAAGCAGGAGTAGGGGTATTATCTCCACGGAGAGCCCCCAACCTGGGTAAGATCCGCCAACGTGCATGTCTTCGCCTCATCCCGTTTCCAGGCACCGGCGATGTCTTACTGGCTCCCACAATGATAAGCCATCCATTGGCATATGTCGCACCTACCACCCGACACCTAGAGGGATAGATTGGTAGGAAAAGACCATCGCTCGTCCCCGACCGCCACTCATAAGGATGCACAAGCCAGGTACACTTCATGTTTCAAATTTGTTACACAACTTTAACCATACGTGCATGCTACGGGACTTGCTAACTTCAACACAAGCATTCTTTAATTTCATAATTACCCAACTAGCATGACTTTAATATCACTACCTCCATATCTCAAAACAATTATCAAGTATCAAATTGATCATAGCGTCCAATTCACTTCCTATGATAGTTTTTATTATACCCAACTTGGATGCTTATCATTCTAGGACCAATTTATAACCATAGCAAATACCATACTGTTCTAAAGGACTCCCAAAATAATATGGAACAATTGTATTGGTGCCCCTAGTTGGGTCACGCTCGACTAATTTGCCCCTAGTTTTTGAACAATTGTGGTTTTGCCCAACTCACTTCACTCGCCTTGTGTTTTTGCCCTTCTGGGGCGGTTCTGACCAATGAGCAGTCGCCACGTGGTGAACCGTGATTGGTCGGAACCGCCCCGGAAGGGCAAAAACACAAGGCGAGTGAAGTGAGCTGGGCAAAACCGCAATTGTTGGAAAACTAGGGGCAAATCAGTCGAGCGTGACCCAACTAGGGGCATGAATGCAAAAATCCCAAATAATATAAGTGAAGAATGAGAGATCAAAAATTTCTTCAAAATTAAACCACCGCCATGCTCTAAAAGATATAAGTGAAGTACTAGAGCAAAAATTATCTACTCCCTCCGTTCACTTTTGTAAGTCATTTCAGACAATTGAAAATAGGCTACTTTGCACGCTATCTGAAATTCTTCAGCGCCTTATAAAAATGAACAGAGGGAGTAGCTCAAAAGATATATGCGAAGCACATAGAGTATTCTAATAAATTTCAATCAAGTAGGCTTCTCCCAAAAGGTGTGTACAGCAAGGATGATTGTGGTAAACTAAAAAGCAAATGCTAATATCATACACGACGCTCCAAGCAAAACACATATCATGTGGCGAATAAAAATATAGCTCCAAGTAAAGTTACCAATGAACAAAGACGAAAGAGGGGATTTCTTCCCGGGGCATCCCCAAGATTAGGCTTTTGGCTATTATTGAATATCTTTGTGTTCCATGGGCATCCCCAAGCTTAGACTTTTGCCAATCCTTATTCCATAGTCCATCAAATCTTTACCCAAAACTTGAAAACTTCACAACACAAAACTCAACAGGAAATCTCATAAGCTCCGTTAGTGAAAGAAAAGAAAACCACCACATAAGGTACTGTAATGAACTCATTCTTTATTTATATTGGTGTTAAATATACTGTATTCCAAGTTCTCTATGGTTCATACCACTTAATATTAGCCATAGATGCATCAAAATAAGCAAACAACACACGAAAAACAGAATCTGTCAAAAACAGAACAGTCTGTAGCAATATGTAACTAACGCAAACTTCTGGAACTTTAAAATCCTACCAAAATAGGAAGTCCTGGAAAATTTGTTTATTGATCAGCATAAAAAATAATCAATGCAAAAGCACATTTTTGTGATTTATTGAATTTTTTCTCGTGAGCGCAAAGTTTCTGTTTTTCAGCAGAATCAAATCAACTATCATCATAGGTTATCCTATAGGTTCTACTTGGAAAAACACTAATTAAAATATAAAAACACATCTAAACAGAAGGTAGATGCAAAATTTATTTCTAAACAGGAACAAAAACAAAAAACACAAAGAAAATTGGGTTGCCTCCCAACTAGCGCTATCGTTTAACGCCCCTAGCTAGGAATAAAAGCGAAGATAGATCTAAGTAGTGCCATCTTTGGCACTTGATTCATAGGTAGCTCGCATGATAGATTCATAAGGTAACTTGACTTTCTTTCTTGGAAAGTGCTCCATGCCTTTCTTTAATGGAAATTGGAATCTAATATTCCCTTCCTTCATATCAATAATCGCACCAATCGTTCTAAGGAAAGGTCTACCAAGAATAATAGGGCAAGAAAGATTGGAATCTATATCAAGAACGGATAAAATCTACGGGCACCAAATTTCTATTTGGAACAATGAGAACATCATTGATCCTTCCCATTGGCTTTTTAATGGTGGAATCTGCAAGGTGCAAATTTAAAGAGCAATCATCAAGATCATGGAAACCTAGAATATCACATAAAGTTTTCGGAATCATGGAAACACTAGCACCCAAATCACACAAAGCAAAACACTCATGATCTTTAATTTTAATCTTTATAGTAGGTTCCCACTCATCATTAAGTTTTCTAGGTTTAGAAACTTCCAAATTAAGTTTTTCATCAAAAGATTGCATCAAGGCATCAATGATATGTTTGGTAAAAGCTTTATTTTGACTATAAGCATGAGGAGAATTAACAACGGATTGCAACAAGGAAATACAACTTTCTAAAGAACAATTATCATAATCAAATTCCTTGAAATCCTAGATAGTGGGTTCAATACTATTTGAAGTCATGACCTCTCCAATCCCACTTTTACCAAATTTAGCATCAAGATCTAAAAACTCTGAATTCTTGGGATGCCTTCTAAATAAAGTTGACTCATCTCGAGTCCCATTATTATCAAGATTAATATTGCAAAACAAAGATCTAATAGGAGACACATCAATAACTTTAAGATCTTCATCATTATTTTCATAGGATCTAGAAGAACACGCCTTTCCAAAGCAATCTTTCTTAGCACACAATCTAGCGGTTCTTTCCTTGCACTCATCAATGGACACTCTCATTGCTTTGAGAGACTCATTGATATCATGCTTAGGGGAAGTAGATCTAAGTTTAAGAGAATCAACATCAAGCGAAAGCCTATCAACGTTCCTAGCCAAATCATCAACTTTGAGCAAATTTTCTTCAAGCAAAGCATTAAAATTCTTTTCAGAGATCATAAATTCTTTCACACTATTTTCAAAATCAGAGGGCATCTTATTAAAATTACCATAAGAATTATTTTAGGAATTTCCATAATTATTAGAGGAATCGCTAGGGAATGGTCTGGAATTAAAGTTTCCTCTATAAGCATTGTTTCCAAAATTATTCCTACCAACAAAGTTTACGTCCATAGATTCATTATTATTATCAATCAAGGTAGATAAAGGCATATCATTGGGATCAATATAAGCACTCTTAGTAGCAAACAATCTCATAAGCTCATCCATCTTTCCACTCAAAACATTAATTTCTTCTATAGCATGCACTTTTTTACTAATAGATCGTTCGGTGTGCCATTGAGAATAATTAGCCATAATGTTGTCAAGAAGTTTTGTAGCATCTCCTAACGTGATTTCCATAAACGTGCCTCCGGTGGCCGAATCTAAAAGATTTCTAGAAGCAAAGTTCAAACCGGTATAAAATTTTTGTATGATCATCCATAAATTCAAACCATGAGTAGGGTAATTGTGAATCATCAATTTCATTCTTTCCCAAGATTGGGCAACATGCTCATGATCAAGTTGTTTAAAATTCATAATATTGTTCCTAAGGTAGATGATCTTAGCGGGAGGAAAATACTTAGAGATAAAAGCATCTTTGCACTTGTTCCAAGAATCAATACTATTTTTAGGCAAAGACGAAAACCAAACTTTAGCACGATCTCTAAGTGAAAACGAAAATAACTTCAATTTAACAATATCATTATCCGTACCTTTTTTTGCATCTCACACAAATCAACAAAGTTGTTTAGATGGGTAGCGGCATCTTCACTAGGAAGGCCGGAGAATTGATCTTTCATAACAAGATTCAGCAAAGCAGCATTGATTTCACAAGACTCAACATCATTAAGAGGAGCAATCAGAGTACTAAGGAAATCATTATTATTGGTATTGGAGAAATCACACAATTTGGTATTATCTTGCGCCATGGCGACAAGTAATCCAACACACAAGCAAACAGAAAAAGGCAAATGAAAGAGAGAGGAAGAAGAAGGCAAGCGGAGAAGTGAGAGATTGGGAAAGAGAGGGCAAATAAAACGGCAAGGGTGAAGTGGGGGAGAGGAAAACGAGAGGCAAATGGAAAATAATGTAAATGCGAGGGAGATGAGTTTGTGATAGGTATTTGGTATGTCTTGACTTGAGCAAAGACCTCCCCGGCAACGGTGCCAGAAATCCTTCTTGCTATGTCTTGAGCTTGCGTTGGTTTTCCTTGAAGAGGAAAGGGTGATGCAATACAGTAGCGTAAGTATTTCCTCAGTTTTTGAGAACCAAGGTATCAATCCAGTAGGAGGCTCCTCACAAGTCCCACGAACCTACACAAACAAACAAAGAACTCGCAACCAACGCGATAAAGGGGTTGTCAATCCCTTCACGGCCACTTGCGAAAGTTAGATGTGATAGAGATAATATGATAAGATAAATATATTTTTGGTATTTTATAATATAGATGCAAAAAGTAAAGAGGCAAATAAAAGTAGATTGAAAGCTTATATGATAAAAGATAGACCCGGGGGCCATAGGTTTCACTAGAGGCTTCTCTCAAGATAGCATAAGTATTACGATGGCGGAAATATTTCTTCGGTGACTCCCTGGATGTTTTCGGGGTACGTAGGTATATATAGGAGGAAGAAGTATGTCGGTGGCCGCTCGAGGGGCCCAGGAGACAGGGGGCGCGCCCAGGAGGGGTGGGCGCGCCCTCCTATCTCCTGGCCGCCTCGATTGCTTCTTGACTTGCACTCCAAGTTCTCTAGATCACGTTCGTTCCAAAAATCACGCTCCCAAAGGTTTCATTCCATTTGATATTCCTTTTCTTCGAAATACTGAAATAGGCAAAAAAACAGCAATACAGGCTGGGCCTCCGGTTAGTAGGTTAGTCCCAAAAATGATATAAATGTGTAAAATAGAGCCCATAAACATCCAAAACAGGTAATATAATAGCATGGAACAATCAAAAATTATAGATACGTTGGAGACGTATCAGATCTTCAAGAGGAAGACAGACGCTGATGGTAGTGTTACTATCTACAAAGCTCTACTTGTTGCAAAAGGTTTTCGACAAGTTCAAGGAGTTGACTACGATGAGACTTTCTCACCCGTAGCGATGCTTAAGTCTATCCGAATCATGTTAGCAATTGCTGCATTTTATGATTATGAAATTTGGCAAATGGATGTCAAAACTGCATTCCTGAATGGATTTCTGGAAGAAGAGTTGTATATGATGCAACCGGAAGGTTTTGTCGATCCAAAGGGTGCTAACAAAGTGTGCAAGCTCCAGCGATCCATTTATGGACTGGTGCAAGTCTCTCATAGTTGGAATAAACATTTTGATAGTGTGATCAAAGCATATGGTTTTATACGGGCTTTTGGAGAAGCCTGTATTTACAAGAAAGTGAGTGGGAGCTCTGTAGAATTTATAATCTTATATGTAGATGACATATTGTTGATTGGAAATGATATAGAATTTCTGGATAGCATAAAGGGATACCTGAATAAGAGTTTTTCTATGAAAGACCTTGGAGAAGCTGCTTACATATTGGGCATCAAGATCTATAGAGATAGATCAAGACGCTTAATTGGACTTTCGCAAAGCACATACCTTGATAAAGTTTTGAAGAAGTTCAAAATGGATCAGTCAAAGAAAGGGTTCTTGCCTGTGTTACAAGGTGTAAAATCGAGTAAGACTCAAAGCCCGACCGCAGAAGAAGATAGAAAAAGAATGAAAGTCATTCCCCATGCTTCAGTCATAGGTTCTATAAAGTATGATATGTTGTGTACCAGACCTATTGTATACCTTGTCATGAGTTTGGCAAGGGGGTACAATAGTAATCTAGAAGTAGATCACTGGACAACAGTCAAAATTATCCTTAGTGAGAACTAAGGAAATGTTTCTCGGTTATGGGGGTGATAAAGAGTTCGTCATAAAGAGTTACGTCAAAGCAAGCTTTTACACTGATCCAGATGACTCTAAGTCTCAATCTGGATACATATTGAAAGTGGGAACAATTAGCTAGAGTAGCTCCGTGCAGAGCATTGTAGACATAGAATATTTGGAAAATACATACGGCTCTGAATATGACAGAGCCGTTGGCTATACTTCTCTCACAAGCAAAACATGATCACACCTTAGTACTCTTTGGGTGTTAATCACATAGTGATGTGAACTAGATTATTGACTCTAGTAAACCCTTTGGGTGTTGGTCACATGGCGATGTGAATTATTGGTGAAATCATGATACATCTCCAACGTATCTATAATTTATGAAGCATTCATGCTATATTACTATCTGTTTTGAATGATTATGGGCTTTATTATACAATTTTATATTACTTTTGGGACTAACCTATTAACCGGAGGCCCAGCCCATATTGCTGTTTTATTGCCTGTTTTACTATTTCGAAGAAAAGGAATATCAAACGGAGTCCAAACGGAATGAAACCTTCGGCATCATGATTTTTTGGAAGATTATCATCCTGGAGGCTTGGAGAGGAAGTCAGAAGATCCTCGAGGAGCCCACGAGATAGGAGGGCGCGCCCCCTGTAGGGCGCGCCCCCTGTAGGGCGCGCCCCCTTGTCTCGTGGACCCCTCGAGCACCCCCGACCGACTTCTTTTGCCTATATAGTCCCACGTACCCTAAAAACATCCACGGAGAAGATAGATCGGGAGTTCCGCCGCCGCAAGCCTCTGTAGGCACCAAAAACCTCTCGGGAGCCCTTCCCGGCACCCTGCCGGAGGGGGGATCCTTCACCGGTGGCCATCTTCATCATCCCGGCGCTCTCCATGACGGGGAGGGAGTAGTTCACCCTCGGGGGTGAGGGTATGTACCAGTAGCTATGTGTTTGATCTCTCTCTCTCGTGTTCTCTCTCGTGTTCCCTCTAGGGCACGATCTTGATGTATCCCGAGCTTTACTATTGTAGTTGGATCTTATGATGTTTCTCCCCCTCTACTCTCTTGTGATGAATTGAGTTTCCCCTTTGAAGTTATCTTATCGGATTGAGTCTTTTATGAGAACACTTGATGTATGTCTTGTCGTGATTATCTGTGGTGACAATGGGATATCATGTGCCTCTTGATGTATGTTTTGGTGATCAACTTGCGGGTTCTGCCCATGAACCTATGCATAGGGGTTGGCACACGTTCTTGACTCTCCGGTAGAAACTTTGGTGCACTCTTTGAAGTACTTTGTGTTGGTTGAATAGATGAATCTAAGATTGTGTGATGCATATCGTATAATCATGCTCACGGATACTTGAGGTGACAATGGAGTATCTAGGTGACATTAGGGTTTTGGTTGATTTGTGTCTTAAGGTGCTATTCTAGTACGAACTCTTGAATAGATTGATCCGAAAGAATAACTTTGAGGTGGTTTCGTACCCTACCATAATCTCTTCGTTCGTTCTCCGCTATTAGTGGCTTTGGAGTGACTCTTTGTTGCATGTTGAGGGCTTGTTATATGATCTATCTATGTTATTATTGTTGAGAGAACTTGCACTAGTGAAAGTATGAACCCTAGGCCCTATTTCCTATCATTGCAATACCGTTTACGCTCACTTTTACCACTTGTTACCTTGCTGTTTTTATAATCTCAGATTACAAATACCTTTTTCTACCATCCATATTGCACTTGTATCACCATCTCTTCGCTGAACTAGTGCACCTATACAATTTACCATTGTATTGGGTGTGTTGGGGACACAAGAGACTCTTTGTTATTTGGTTGCAGGGTTGTTTGAGAGACCATCTTCATCCTACGCCTCCTACGGATTGATAAACCTTAGGTCATCCTCTTCAGGGAAATTTGCTACTGTCCTACAAACCTGTGCACTTGCTGGCCCAAGAACGTCTACAAGAAGAAGGTTGTGTAGTAGACATCAAATCACATGGCAATGTGAACTAGATTATTGACTCTAGTGCAAGTGGGAGACTGAAGGAAATATGCCCTAGAGGCAATAATAAAGTTATTATTTGTTTCCTTATATCATGATAAATGTTTATTATTCATGCTAGAATTGTATTAACCGGAAACTCAGTACATATGTGAATACATAGACAAAACAGAGTGTCCCTAGTATGCCTCTACTTAACTAGCTCGCTAATCAAAGATGGTTATGTTTCCTGACCATAGACATGTGTTGTCATTTGATAAATGGGATCACATCATTAGGAGAATGATGTGATGGACAAGACCCATCCGTTAGCTTAGCATTATGATCGTTACAGTTTCATTGCTACTACTTTCTTCATGACTTATACATGTTTCTCTGACTATGAGATTACGCAACTCCCGAATACCAGAGGAACACCTTGTGTGCTATCAAACATCACAACGTAACTGGGTGATTATAAAGATGCTCTACAGGTGTCTCCGAAGGTGTTTTGTTGGGTTGGCATAGATTGAGATTAGGATTTTTCACTTCGTGTATCGGAGAGGTATCTTTGGGCCCTCTCGGTAATGCTCATCACTATAAGCCTTGCAAGCAATGTAACTAATGAGTTAGTTGCGGGATGAAGCACTACGGAACGAGTAAAGAGACTTGCTGGTAACGAGATTGAACTAAGTATGATGATACCGACGATCGAATCTCGGGCAAGTAACATACCGATGACAAAGGGAACAACGTATGTTGTTATGCGGTTTGACCGATAAAGATCTTCGTAGAATATGTGGGAGCCAATATGTTTCGGTCATGTCTACATAGTTCTCGAACCCGTAGGGTCCGCACACTTAACGTTCGATGACAGTGGGAATTTTAGTGAATAATTTTTGGAGTCAGGGAAGTATTGTTAATCTTGCATTCTTTACAGACTGTACTGTTTTGACAGATTGCTGTTATGGTTGCATTGTTTGCATATGTTTGCTTGTTTAATGATTCTATTTGAGGATAGGAGTATTAAATATGCAGAGACATTTAGTATTAAATGTTGAATAATAATGTTAGTGATTTGTTACAGTAGAAGATGATATGGTTTTGCATTGGTTTATACTAACCTATCTCACGAGTTCTTGTTGAGTTTGTTGTGAATGAAGCTTTTGATAAAAAGATAAACCATGATATGAGAGGAATTAAGGAGACATAAAAGCTCAAGCTTGGGGATTCCCAAGGCACCACAAGATAATATTTCAAGAAGTCTCAAGCATCTAAGCTTGGGGATGCCCCGGTAGGTATCTCACCTTTCTGCTTCGACAACTATCGGTTAGTATCGGTTGAGCCTAAGTTTTGGCTTCTTCACATGAGTTGTGCTATCCTTGCAATGTTATTTTGTTTTGTTTTGCTTGCTGCTTGAATACAATCCCAAGATCTGAAATCCTTTAATGAGAGAGAGTCTTTGCATAGTTGCATAATTATTTAGCTACTCATTGATCTTCACTTATATTTTTTTGGAGTAGCTTTTCATTTACTCGTGTGCTTCACTTATATCCTATGAGTAAATGGTTGAATAAGTTGAATGTCATAAATCTGAAATTATATATGTTTCATTTGCTTATCCCATGGGGAGTAATGACTTTACATCTAAGAAGTAGAGGTTGTAAATTTATTGACGGTTAGCAAGCATTGTAGTAGTCATTTGAACAATTCATGAAAGAATAATTAAGGGAGAGAGATTTCACATATAAATATATTATCATAGACACCTTTTATAATTGTGAGCACTCATTAAGTATGACATGCTAAAGAGTTGATGTTGGACAAGGAAGACAGCGTAATGGGTTATGTTTTCTCACATCTCAATTAAAGTATATTGTCATGGATCATTCAAACATGTTGAGCTTGCCTTTCTCCCCTTGCTAGCCTAAATATCTGTACTAAGCGGGAATACTACTTGTGCATCCAATATCCTTAAACCCAGTTTTGCCATGAGTGTCCACCATACCTACCTATATGCGGTATTTACCTGCCGTTCCAAGTAAATTTGCATGTGCCAAACTCTAAACCTTCAAATTATAATCTGTTTTGTATGCCCGAATTGCTCATGTAGCAACTAGGGGCTGCTAGTGTCTTCCATGCTAGGTGCGTTATTCTCAAGAGGAGTGGACTCCGCTCCTCATTCACAAGAAAGTGGCGGTAACCGGGATGCCCAGTCCCATGATCAAAAAGATCAAAATCAAATCAAAATAATTAAACAAAACTCCCCCAGGATTGTTGTTAGTTGGAGGCACTCGTTGTTTCGAGCAAGCCATGGCTTGATGCTTGTTGGTGGTTGGGGGAGTATAAACTTTTACCATTCTGCGTGGGAACCGCCTATAATGTATGTAGTATGGAAGATATTGGGAACTCTTGGTTGTTATGTTGACAATGAGATCATACCTCTCAAAATTATTTATCTCTATTTTAAAATCGAGCTCTCGCACCTCTGCAAATCCCTGCTTCCCTCTGCGAAGGGCCTATCTTTTACTTTATGCAAGAGTCAAGGTGATCTTCATCTTTCCCTTTTTCATTTTATCCTTTGGCAAGCACTTCGTGGTGGGGTGATCCTGATATATATATCCAATTGGATGTACGTTAGCATGAACTATTATTGTTGACATCACCCAAAGGTGAATACGTTTGGAGGCAACATTATAAACCCCAATATTTCTCTGTGTCTGATTAAAACTTCATAACCACAAGTATTGTGTTAGTGTTAGCAATTGTAGAAGACTATATGATAGTTGAGTATGTGAAATTTGCTAAATCAAAGCTCTGACATAGACTCTTCTTGAAAATAAGATGAATTGCAATTTTTTGATGACTAAGAATGAAGTTTGCTAGTTTTCAAGAAAGTTTATGGTCTATGCTTTAACATGTGAATTGCTTATTACTTGATTATGAAAAGTTTTATGAGATGAACTACTGTTATGACATATTATCATGCTAGAAAAGGTGATTGAAATTATCATTGCTCAAACTTGTGCACCTCTAGAATTCACACTTCATAAATTCTTTCTTTTATCATTTACCTACTCGAGGACGAGTAGGAATTAAGCTTGGGGATGCTGATACGTCTCCAACGTATCTATAATTTATGAAGCATTCATGCTATATTACTATCTGTTTTGAATGATTATGGGCTTTATTATACACTTTTATATTACTTTTGGGACTAACCTATTAACTAGAGGCCCAACCCATATTGCTGTTTTATTGCCTGTTTCAGTATTTCGAAGAAAAGGAATATCAAACGGAGTCCAAACGGAATGAAACCTTCGGCATCGTGATTTTTTGGAAGATTATCATCCTGGAGGCTTGGAGAGGAAGTCAGAAGATCCTCGAGGAGCCCACGAGATAGGAGCCCCCCCCTTAGGGCGCGCCCCCTGTCTCGTGGACCCCTCGAGCACCCCCCGACCGACTTCTTTCGCCTATATAGTCCCACGTACCCTAAAAACATCCACGGAGAAGATAGATCGGGAGTTCCGCCGCCGCAAGCCTCTGTGGCCACCAAAAACCTCTCGGGAGCCCTTCCCGGCACCCTGCCGGAGGGGGGATCCTTCACCGGTGGCCATCTTCATCATCCCGGCGCTCTCCATGACGAGGAGGGAGTAGTTCAGCCTCGGGGCTGAGGGCATGTACCAGTAGCTATGTGTCTGATCTCTCTCTCTCTCTCTCTCTCTCTCTCTCTCTCTCTCTCGTGTTCTCTCTCTTGTTTCCTCTATGGCACGATTTTGATGTGTCCCGAGCTTTGCTATTGTAGTTGGATCTTATGATGTTTCTCCCCCTCTACTCTCTTGTGATGAATTGAGTTTCCCCTTTGAAGTTATCTTATCGGATTGATCTTTTAAGAGAACACTTGATGTATGTCTTGCTGTGCTTATCTATGGTGACAATGGGATATCATGTGCCTCTTGATGTATGTTTTGGTGATCAACTTGCGGGTTCCGCCCATGAACCTATGCATAGGGGTTGACACACGTTTTAGACTCTCCGGTAGAAACTTTGGGGCACTCTTTGAAGTACTTTGTGTTGGTTGAATAGATGAATCTGAGATTGTGTGATGCATATCGTATAATCATGCCCACGGATACTTGAGGTGACAATGGAGTATCTAGGTGACATTAGGGTTTTGGTTGATTTGTGTCTTAAGGTGTTATTCTAGTACAAACTCTTGAATAGATTGATCTGAAAGAATAACTTTGAGGTGGTTTCGTACCCTACCATAATCTCTTTGTTCGTTCTCCGCTATTAGTGGCTTTGGAGTGACTCTTTGGTTCATGTTGAGGGCTTGTTATATGATCTATCTATGTTATTATTGTTGAGAGAACTTGCACTAGTGAAAGTATGAACCCTAGGCCTTGTTTACTAGCATTGCAATACCGTTTACGCTCACTTTTAACACTTGTTACCTTGCTGTTTTTATAATTTCAGATTACAAATACCTTTTTCTACCATCCATATTACACTTGTATCATCATCTCTTCACCGAACTAGTGCACCTATACAATTTACCATTGTATTGGGTGTGTTGGGGACACAAGAGACTCTTTGTTATTTGGTTGCAGGGTTGTTTGAGAGAGACCATCTTCATACTACGCCTCCTACAGATTGATAAACTTTAGGTCATCCACTTGAGGGAAATTTGCTACTGTCCTACAAATCTATGCACTTGCAGGCCCAACAACGTCTACAAGAAGAAGGTTGTGTAGTAGACATCAAATCACATGGCAATGTGAACTAGATTATTGACTCTAGTGCAAGTGGGAGACTGAAGGAAATATGCCCTAGAGGCAATAATAAAGTTATTATTTGTTTCCTTATATCATGATAAATGTTTATTATTCATGCTAGAATTGTATTAACCGGAAACTCAGTACATATGTGAATACATAGACAAAACAGAGTGTCCCTAGTATGCCTCTACTTAACTAGCTCGCTAATCAAAGATGGTTATGTTTCCTGACCATAGACATGTGTTGTCATTTGATAAATGGGATCACATCATTAGGAGAATGATGTGATGGACAAGACCCATCCGTTAGCTTAGCATTATGATCGTTACAGTTTCATTGCTACTACTTTCTTCATGACTTATACATGTTTCTCTGACTATGAGATTACGCAACTCCCGAATACCAGAGGAACACCTTGTGTGCTATCAAACATCACAACGTAACTGGGTGATTATAAAGATGCTCTACAGGTGTCTCCGAAGGTGTTTTGTTGGGTTGGCATAGATTGAGATTAGGATTTTTCACTTCGTGTATCGGAGAGGTATCTTTGGGCCCTCTCGGTAATGCTCATCACTATAAGCCTTGCAAGCAATGTAACTAATGAGTTAGTTGCGGGATGAAGCACTACGGAACGAGTAAAGAGACTTGCTGGTAACGAGATTGAACTAAGTATGATGATACCGACGATCGAATCTCGGGCAAGTAACATACCGATGACAAAGGGAACAACGTATGTTGTTATGCGGTTTGACCGATAAAGATCTTCGTAGAATATGTGGGAGCCAATATGTTTCGGTCATGTCTACATAGTTCTCGAACCCGTAGGGTCCGCACACTTAACGTTCGATGACAGTGGGAATTTTAGTGAATAATTTTTGGAGTCAGGGAAGTATTGTTAATCTTGCATTCTTTACAGACTGTACTGTTTTGACAGATTGCTGTTATGGTTGCATTGTTTGCATATGTTTGCTTGTTTAATGATTCTATTTGAGGATAGGAGTATTAAATATGCAGAGACATTTAGTATTAAATGTTGAATAATAATGTTAGTGATTTGTTACAGTAGAAGATGATATGGTTTTGCATTGGTTTATACTAACCTATCTCACGAGTTCTTGTTGAGTTTGTTGTGAATGAAGCTTTTGATAAAAAGATAAACCATGATATGAGAGGAATTAAGGAGACATAAAAGCTCAAGCTTGGGGATTCCCAAGGCACCACAAGATAATATTTCAAGAAGTCTCAAGCATCTAAGCTTGGGGATGCCCCGGTAGGTATCTCACCTTTCTGCTTCGACAACTATCGGTTAGTATCGGTTGAGCCTAAGTTTTGGCTTCTTCACATGAGTTGTGCTATCCTTGCAATGTTATTTTGTTTTGTTTTGCTTGCTGCTTGAATACAATCCCAAGATCTGAAATCCTTTAATGAGAGAGAGTCTTTGCATAGTTGCATAATTATTTAGCTACTCATTGATCTTCACTTATATTTTTTTGGAGTAGCTTTTCATTTACTCGTGTGCTTCACTTATATCCTATGAGTAAATGGTTGAATAAGTTGAATGTCATAAATCTGAAATTATATATGTTTCATTTGCTTATCCCATGGGGAGTAATGACTTTACATCTAAGAAGTAGAGGTTGTAAATTTATTGACGGTTAGCAAGCATTGTAGTAGTCATTTGAACAATTCATGAAAGAATAATTAAGGGAGAGAGATTTCACATATAAATATATTATCATAGACACCTTTTATAATTGTGAGCACTCATTAAGTATGACATGCTAAAGAGTTGATGTTGGACAAGGAAGACAGCGTAATGGGTTATGTTTTCTCACATCTCAATTAAAGTATATTGTCATGGATCATTCAAACATGTTGAGCTTGCCTTTCTCCCCTTGCTAGCCTAAATATCTGTACTAAGCGGGAATACTACTTGTGCATCCAATATCCTTAAACCCAGTTTTGCCATGAGTGTCCACCATACCTACCTATATGCGGTATTTACCTGCCGTTCCAAGTAAATTTGCATGTGCCAAACTCTAAACCTTCAAATTATAATCTGTTTTGTATGCCCGAATTGCTCATGTAGCAACTAGGGGCTGCTAGTGTCTTCCATGCTAGGTGCGTTATTCTCAAGAGGAGTGGACTCCGCTCCTCATTCACAAGAAAGTGGCGGTAACCGGGATGCCCAGTCCCATGATCAAAAAGATCAAAATCAAATCAAAATAATTAAACAAAACTCCCCCAGGATTGTTGTTAGTTGGAGGCACTCGTTGTTTCGAGCAAGCCATGGCTTGATGCTTGTTGGTGGTTGGGGGAGTATAAACTTTTACCATTCTGCGTGGGAACCGCCTATAATGTATGTAGTATGGAAGATATTGGGAACTCTTGGTTGTTATGTTGACAATGAGATCATACCTCTCAAAATTATTTATCTCTATTTTAAAATCGAGCTCTCGCACCTCTGCAAATCCCTGCTTCCCTCTGCGAAGGGCCTATCTTTTACTTTATGCAAGAGTCAAGGTGATCTTCATCTTTCCCTTTTTCATTTTATCCTTTGGCAAGCACTTCGTGGTGGGGTGATCCTGATATATATATCCAATTGGATGTACGTTAGCATGAACTATTATTGTTGACATCACCCAAAGGTGAATACGTTTGGAGGCAACATTATAAACCCCAATATTTCTCTGTGTCTGATTAAAACTTCATAACCACAAGTATTGTGTTAGTGTTAGCAATTGTAGAAGACTATATGATAGTTGAGTATGTGAAATTTGCTAAATCAAAGCTCTGACATAGACTCTTCTTGAAAATAAGATGAATTGCAATTTTTTGATGACTAAGAATGAAGTTTGCTAGTTTTCAAGAAAGTTTATGGTCTATGCTTTAACATGTGAATTGCTTATTACTTGATTATGAAAAGTTTTATGAGATGAACTACTGTTATGACATATTATCATGCTAGAAAAGGTGATTGAAATTATCATTGCTCAAACTTGTGCACCTCTAGAATTCACACTTCATAAATTCTTTCTTTTATCATTTACCTACTCGAGGACGAGTAGGAATTAAGCTTGGGGATGCTGATACGTCTCCAACGTATCTATAATTTATGAAGCATTCATGCTATATTACTATCTGTTTTGAATGATTATGGGCTTTATTATACACTTTTATATTACTTTTGGGACTAACCTATTAACTAGAGGCCCAACCCATATTGCTGTTTTATTGCCTGTTTCAGTATTTCGAAGAAAAGGAATATCAAACGGAGTCCAAACGGAATGAAACCTTCGGCATCGTGATTTTTTGGAAGATTATCATCCTGGAGGCTTGGAGAGGAAGTCAGAAGATCCTCGAGGAGCCCACGAGATAGGAGCCCCCCCCCTTAGGGCGCGCCCCCTGTCTCGTGGACCCCTCGAGCACCCCCCGACCGACTTCTTTCGCCTATATAGTCCCACGTACCCTAAAAACATCCACGGAGAAGATAGATCGGGAGTTCCGCCGCCGCAAGCCTCTGTGGCCACCAAAAACCTCTCGGGAGCCCTTCCCGGCACCCTGCCGGAGGGGGGATCCTTCACCGGTGGCCATCTTCATCATCCCGGCGCTCTCCATGACGAGGAGGGAGTAGTTCAGCCTCGGGGCTGAGGGTATGTACCAGTAGCTATGTGTCTGATCTCTCTCTCTCTCTCTCTCTCTCTCTCTCTCTCTCTCTCGTGTTCTCTCTCTTGTTTCCTCTATGGCACGATTTTGATGTGTCCCGAGCTTTGCTATTGTAGTTGGATCTTATGATGTTTCTCCCCCTCTACTCTCTTGTGATGAATTGAGTTTCCCCTTTGAAGTTATCTTATCGGATTGATCTTTTAAGAGAACACTTGATGTATGTCTTGCTGTGCTTATCTATGGTGACAATGGGATATCATGTGCCTCTTGATGTATGTTTTGGTGATCAACTTGCGGGTTCCGCCCATGAACCTATGCATAGGGGTTGACACACGTTTTAGACTCTCCGGTAGAAACTTTGGGGCACTCTTTGAAGTACTTTGTGTTGGTTGAATAGATGAATCTGAGATTGTGTGATGCATATCGTATAATCATGCCCACGGATACTTGAGGTGACAATGGAGTATCTAGGTGACATTAGGGTTTTGGTTGATTTGTGTCTTAAGGTGTTATTCTAGTACAAACTCTTGAATAGATTGATCTGAAAGAATAACTTTGAGGTGGTTTCGTACCCTACCATAATCTCTTTGTTCGTTCTCCGCTATTAGTGGCTTTGGAGTGACTCTTTGGTTCATGTTGAGGGCTTGTTATATGATCTATCTATGTTATTATTGTTGAGAGAACTTGCACTAGTGAAAGTATGAACCCTAGGCCTTGTTTACTAGCATTGCAATACCGTTTACGCTCACTTTTAACACTTGTTACCTTGCTGTTTTTATAATTTCAAATTACAAATACCTTTTTCTATCATCCATATTACACTTGTATCATCATCTCTTCACCGAACTAGTGCACCTATACAATTTACCATTGTATTGGGTGTGTTGGGGACACAAGAGACTCTTTGTTATTTGGTTGCAGGGTTGTTTGAGAGAGACCATCTTCATACTACGCCTCCTACAGATTGATAAACTTTAGGTCATCCACTTGAGGGAAATTTGCTACTGTCCTACAAATCTATGCACTTGCAGGCCCAACAACGTCTACAAGAAGAAGGTTGTGTAGTAGACATCAAATCACATGGCAATGTGAACTAGATTATTGACTCTAGTGCAAGTGGGAGACTGAAGGAAATATGCCCTAGAGGCAATAATAAAGTTATTATTTGTTTCCTTATATCATGATAAATGTTTATTATTCATGCTAGAATTGTATTAACCGGAAACTCAGTACATATGTGAATACATAGACAAAACAGAGTGTCCCTAGTATGCCTCTACTTAACTAGCTCGCTAATCAAAGATGGTTATGTTTCCTGACCATAGACATGTGTTGTCATTTGATAAATGGGATCACATCATTAGGAGAATGATGTGATGGACAAGACCCATCCGTTAGCTTAGCATTATGATCGTTACAGTTTCATTGCTACTACTTTCTTCATGACTTATACATGTTTCTCTGACTATGAGATTACGCAACTCCCGAATACCAGAGGAACACCTTGTGTGCTATCAAACATCACAACGTAACTGGGTGATTATAAAGATGCTCTACAGGTGTCTCCGAAGGTGTTTTGTTGGGTTGGCATAGATTGAGATTAGGATTTTTCACTTCGTGTATCGGAGAGGTATCTTTGGGCCCTCTCGGTAATGCTCATCACTATAAGCCTTGCAAGCAATGTAACTAATGAGTTAGTTGCGGGATGAAGCACTACGGAACGAGTAAAGAGACTTGCTGGTAACGAGATTGAACTAAGTATGATGATACCGACGATCGAATCTCGGGCAAGTAACATACCGATGACAAAGGGAACAACGTATGTTGTTATGCGGTTTGACCGATAAAGATCTTCGTAGAATATGTGGGAGCCAATATGTTTCGGTCATGTCTACATAGTTCTCGAACCCGTAGGGTCCGCACACTTAACGTTCGATGATGATTTGTATTATGAGTTTATGTGATTTGATGACCGAAGCTTGTTCGGAGTCCCGGATGAGATCCCGGACGTGACGAGGAGTCTCGAAATGGTCGAGACATAACGATCAATATATTGGAAGGCTATATTCGGACATCGGAAAGGTTCCGAGTGATTCGTGTATTTTTCGGAGTACCGGAGAGTTACGAGAATTCGCCGGGGGAAATAGTGGGCCTTAATGGGCCATATGGGAAAGGAGAGAAGGGCCTCAAGGGGTGCCCCCCCCATTGGTTGGTCCGAATTGGACTAGGAGGGGGCAGCGCGCGCCTCCTTCCTTCGCCCCTCTTCCTCCTTCCCTTCTCCTAGTTGGAATAGGAAAGGGGGGGCCGAATCCTACTTGGACCGAGAGTCCAAGTAGGACCTTTTGGCGCGCCCCCTCTAGGTCGGCCTCCTCTTCCTCCCTCCTTTATATACGTGGGCAGGGGGCATCCCAAAGGCACTCCAAGATTTGTCTTAGCCGTGTGCGGTGCCCCCCTCCACAGTTACACACCTCGGTCATATCGTCGTAGTGCTTAGGCGAAGCCCTGCGCCGGTAACTTCACCATCACCGTCGCCACGCCTCGTGCTGACGAAACTCTCCCCCGGCCTCAACTGGATCAAGAGTATGAGGGACGTCATCGAGCTGAACATGTGCTGAACACGGAGGTGTTGTACGTTCGGTACTTGATCGGTTGGATCGCGAAGAAGTTCGACTACATCAACCGTGTTATTGAAACGCTTCCGCTTTCGATCTACGAGGGTACGTGGACACACTCTCCCCTCTCGTTGCTATACATCACATAGATAGATCTTGCTTGACTGTAGGATAATTTTTAAAATTACCGCGTTCCTCAACATGGCCAAGGGTGCTGGCCCAAAGAAGAAGAGGGGAACCACGAGCTAGCAAAGGAAGACAAGGGCATGATCCATAATCACTATCTGAACTCACTAACCCATCGATGGTACATCATTCAAGAGGCCATTAACAAGCTTTGCGCCTCATACAAACAAGTGCAAACCCACTGTCCAAGTGGCGCGTCATTCCTCGAGCTCGTAATATTTGGCTTGTTTCTCTATGTGTTGGTCATTTGATTGATTTAGTCAATGTTGTAACTTGTTGACCATGTCCTTTTCTTCCTTTGATAGTCCACACGAGCGTGCACATTGTAGCACAAGACGACAGAGAAGAAGCACTTCGTATTTTGGCATTGTTGGATGAAGTTGAATGTGCAAAGCAAGTGGCTTGACACCATTTCCAACTCCCTAAAGACTGCCATGGTCAATGAAGATAAAGGTGGTGATCCAACAAAAGAAGGGCATGCTCCGGACACCCATGTGCCTATGAACCGTGGGAGAAAGTGGGAGGTGGGGAAAGAGAAGCGAGAAGGGATGACGGCCAAGATGATGGAGAAGTTCAAGATCATCATGGTAAAAAAGAAGGAAGCAAAGGAGGACACAAAGGCGGAGAGGTTCGACATGTTCATGGACATGCAAAATAACATGTTCAAACTCGAGAAGACAAAGATTGCTATCAAGGCCGAAGCCGAGGCATGAAAGATGCTATTCGTGAAGGCGGCGAACTTGAATCTCAATGCGATGAAAGAGTTCCATGTTAGCACGCAGAAATACTTTTACGCAAAAGGATGATGAAAAGGAGGCTGAAACTTGAGGTCTTTGGAACTGACAACTAAACTGGGTTTTTTAGATCGTTGGATGTATAAAACTCGATGAACATCACGTGCTTTTGTTGGTAACTATTTAAATGAATGGTTAAATTGTTGTTCATCTTAATTTGTCAAATGGAGGAGGCCGGACAAGGATGAACATTTGATGACTCTGACGTTATAGGACTTGGTTGAGTGGCGTATTTTGGTCCGAACACTATCCGCCGGGTGTACTGGGAGAGTGGGGTTTGGGTTGAAGATGCTCTAAGTAGAGACACGGGCATCACATATGACTGATCTGTAGATTTATTGATTTTGCTATTCCTCATGTGGCTGAATTTTTTTCATGCGCCAGCCATTTTTTTTGGGGCGTGTCAGACCTCACCGGAGAAGAAGAATCCTCTTAGGAGGAAGCAGCAGCCCAATGATCTATCTTGTGAGGAAGCAACGGACCCATTATCTATTTTACGGGGAGGGTGCACGGGATCGCTGGAGGGTGGGATGCAGGGAATCGTCGGAGTTGTTCATCGCTGTGCAGGGCTTAGAGGGATGGCCAAGAGGATGACTAGTACGGCCGTGGTGGGACGGCGGGGTGGCGATAGCCGCCGGCTGTGGGGGTGGAGGCCAACGGCTATGTGATGAAGAAGGTGGAGACTGAAGATGAACAGCGCCAGAGCTTTTTTCAACTGTTGGATGAAGATCGGACGGTGCAACTTTTTTCAGGGTCCGTGTATGGATTATGTACACCCACGGCATGGTAGGGTGTGTACTTGGATCGTGGCGGGTGTTCAGAAATGTTGTCGAAGCTGGGCGTGCTGTGTTGTCGCAGTTGTACCCTTGAAGATTTAACACCACTTGAAAAGTAAGCAAACGTACACAAACACAATAAACCAAAGAGGGCTCGAGAAGTCCACGGCAAGCATCGGCAGACGTCCTGCCGTGTCCTGTCCTAGACTCCTGGCTAGCTAGAGCAGTCGAATAAAAAACACTTGCCCTAGAGAACCCTGCCATCACCCACGTACAGTCGTACACACTGACGCGCACATTTGCTACACTGCACGGTACATATACGTACACACGCCACGGCAACACACGACATGGACACCTGCACAGTCATGTGCACCACACACACACGTATGTACGTACGCGGACGCATGCATAGTGCGCTTCGTACGTTACGTTAGCTAGCTACGAAACCCCTAGCTTTGCTAGCTAGGCGAGCTACAAACCTCTAGCTTAGCCTCACTGGAACTCGGCGAACAGGCCGTCCGCCGGCGGGTACAGCGAGAACCCGCCGTGGAACAGGCCCAGCTCCTCGGCCGCCATGTCCAGGAACACCTGGTACTCCTCCGCCGTCACGGCCGTCGTCACGTTGGACGCTGCCGACGAGTCGTCCCCGGGCGGGGGCAACGGTGCCGCTGCTGGCTGCGCCCCTTCACGTGGCGCCGACCCTTCGCGCGGTGCCGAGCCCGCCGACTTGCGGCGGAATGTGTCCCCGACCTCGGAGTTCCAGAGGCGCAGGAAGACGTCGGACGGCGCGTCGGCCCCGTGCTCGCCCCCGGCCGCGGCGGTGGAGGAGGACGAGGAGGCAGTCACGCTGGTGGTCGCGGCGGAGGTGGAGAGCATGGAGAGGCGCGCCTCGGCCTCGAGGCGGGCGGTCTCCCACTGGGCCGTGTGGCGCGCGGCGAGGCAGCCGGCGCCGACAGAGGCGCCTGGGCTGGCCAGGGCGGGGTGCTGCTCGCCGACGAGCGCCGCCTGGCGGAGCTGCTTCTTGAGGTTGGTGTTCCAGTAGTTCTTGATCTCGTTGTCCGTCCGGCCCGGCAGCTGCGCCGCGATCATGGACCACCTGGTTGAGAAGATCGACCACCACGATAGAACAGCGTCAGAGCGTCGGCTTTGGATGCACATGGTCAGCGAGACGCAGTGACTTAATAAATGGCATCGTTCGTTGATCATTCAATGAGCATCCTCATTCAATATAATACGTGCAAAGATACGCACGTACTTATACTGTAGTAGCACGAAATGTGTTAACAGTAGTAGGAGGAGCACTCACTTGTTGCCGACAATGGCGTGGAGCTGGAGGATGGACTTGTGCTCCTCGGGGGTGAAGGGCCCGCGCTTGATGTCCGGCCGGAGGTAGTTCGTCCACCGCAGCCGGCAGCTCTTGCCGCACCGGTTCAACCCTGCACGCATGCGCCCTCATCACCTCAACCAAATCGCCCAACCAAACAAATTATCCGTGCGGCATGGCTGAAGAAAGGGCCGTAGAAAGGAACTACGAAGTAGGAAGAGCGCATGCATGGAATGGCTGTTGGCCGGCAAGACACGTACCGGCGAGCTTGGGGAGCATGCGCCAGTTGCCGGGGGCGTTGGCCTGGACGTAGTCGACGAGGAGCTTGTCCTCCTCCGGCGTCCACGGCCCTTTCTTGAGCCCCTGCCTGCTCTCGCAGCAGGGCGTCCTCCCCATGGCGCCGGCGCACCACAACCGACGACGAAATGGACGCGCCCGCCGTCGACTAGATCGACCGACGTATCCACCACCGGGGTAGGAGGAGTAGTAGGCAGCGAGAGTGGAGACTGGGCGATTGGCGACACAGACAAGGAGAGCAGCAAGACGGGACGTGGGCAATCAATGCGGGGGCGGATTTATAGGCGGAAGGGGATGCCGGAGGGTCATAAATGCCTCGGATTTTCACCTGCTGCTGCGAACAACGAGAGTGGGGGAAAAAGGGCACCGATAATAAGTGATCGAGCTGACGGGCAGAGGAAGGGCACCGCATTGAAGACGCATGATGCGCTGCATTCTTGCAAGTACGACGCGAGGGCCAGAGAGAGAATTCAATGCCTTGGGTAGGGGACGACCCGTTGTCTGCTGCTGTTGCACGATGTACAACTGCACTACTGCAGCAGACGGCAGGGCAGGGTGCGTTCTCAACTGGACGACCTGTGTAGTGTAGGAGTAGTAAAAATCAAGTCGCGATCTAGTCAAAAACAATAAAAGAAAATCAACTAGAGATCACTCTGCTTTGATCGCTCCAACTTCTGAAGTGCTCATGTAGTAATCCAAGTAATTTAAGAAATGAGCCACGCTGACACGTCTTGCCCATGTGTCCCCTAATGTGGGTATGTCAGGCTTGCATTTCGTGCTGACGTGGCATCGTTCATAGTCAGCATGATTCTCGCCCTACAGGTTTTTAAGATGCTAGGTGGATAGAATCAATTTAGCTAAGTATATATGCAAGTCGCCTGAAAATTGGCTATGCCTCTGTCTATTTTTTTGCGTCTATTCCTAGCTTGATGTTGGTTTTGGGAGAGCAACTAATTAACGAGCGCTCCTTCGAGATCCTCATAACGATCAGCGTTCTTTGGCACGCTCCCAGCCGTCTGCCACATGTCGCGGTCTGGACGTTCTCTTTGAATTTTTTTTATTTTTCCGCACGCGTTTTCGGCCTTTTAAACGGGTTTTTTCGGGGGGTTTCGACGTTTGGGTTTTCCACCGGTCTTGCTAAACTTTTGGACAAAAAACAATATTTCGAAAAAATATGTTTTTTCATGAAAAAACGCATTTTCTTTTATTTTCCCTTTTACGAGAGTCAAGGTTTTGCTTCCGTGCGAGGCACGATTTTGCTTCGCGAGAGTCACGGCCGTGCCTCTCGGAAACGGAAAAAAACGCATTTTCTGTTGTTTTTTTCTTCCCCGAAAGGCACGGTTCTGATTCCGAGAGATGCACGGTTGTGCTTTCGCGAGAGTCACGACCGTGCCTGTCGAAAACGGAAAAGAAACGTGTTTTCTGTTTTTTTCCTTCCGCAAGAGGCACAGTTTTGCTTCCGTGAGAGGCACGGTTGTGCTTTCACGAGAGGCACGGCCGTGCCTCTCGGAAACGAAAAAACCGCGTTTTATGTGGGTTTTTTTCTTTCATGAGAGGCACGGGTTTGCTCCCGCTAGAGGCATGGTTGTGCTTTCGCAAGAGCCATGGCCGTTCCTCCTCGGAAACCAGCAAGAGGCACGGTTTTGCTTCCACGAGAGGCACGGTTGTGATTTTGCGAGTGGCACGACGCGTGCCTCTTTCGGAAAGGGAAAAAATCTGTGTTCCCGGTTCGTTTCTTTCTTCGGGTTTTTTTCATGAAAAAAAATCTTCAAAACCTATCAACATGGGATGTAGTTCTGAAAATCTCGACGCGAGGAATCCAACGGTGAAAATGGTTCAAGATTTGGACGCACGATCAAGAGATAAAACGTTTTGAATAAATGAGTCTACGAAAAAGGGAAAACTCACAGGTTGCAACAAGTGGCACACATGCAGAGCGTCACTTGTCGCAACCCGGGGAGGTGGGGGTGATCTTTACAGCGAGTACTCCTTAAGGCTGTCCGTAATGGTAGTATCATAGGTAGTATCATGCATGACAACTAAGCAATTTTGACGAGATGGCATAGAATTAAATGAAGAAAGAGATGCTTAAATATCATATCATGATACCGTATCATATTAAATGATGTGCTACTTTGTGTCATGCATGATAATAAATGTAGTACTCTATGATACCAACATATGATACTTTGCATTACGGATGGAGTATCATACACTACTATCATATGCATGATACTAGTATATGATACTCCCATTACAACCAGCCTAACTAGTGATTTCGTGATTTTGGGCTGTTTCTTTTTGACTAACCACCCGTTTGGATCAGTCGATTTACTCATGGGTTGAAGCCTGTTATCTATACCGCCCAACCCTCCCCTCTCTCTCAATTTTTGTGCGTTTCTCCTGTTTTCCTTTATTAGTTGGTTTCTATTTCATATATTTTTGTAGGTATTTTGGGATGTTGGGTGTGTGTAAATGTATACACATAAATACTTTGCAACATGTGCGAAAATTACACTATTATATGATTGTTTTTGCATACTGCAATAACTGCTACTATAGTGCTAATTTGTGTGCAAGTTTTTTTAGTTTTCCTTAATTATCCTTCTTGTCAAGATTATACCAATGGCACCAATTCATTGTTCCTTACAAAAATTGATTATTAATTTATTATATTTCTTGTTTAAGGGTAGTATCAATGGCACTAATTCATTTCCTCTTAGAATTCTTCTTCAAAAATTCCATTTTTATATGCTTATTCTTGCATATTTGAGAAACAAAATTGTATAGTGTGTGCAAAAGTTGTAAGTTGTCATTGTTTGTTTTACTATTTTAAATTTCTATTTTCTTAAAAGGTAATACCAATGCCACCAATTCATTCTTCCTTAGAAAACCTCATTATTCTGATTTTCTTTTAGTTTTTATTTTATAATAGTTCTTCTTAAAGGTTACTACCAATATCAGTAATTCATTTTTCTATAAAAAATCATTATTTTCATTTATTTTAGTTATTATTTATTTTATTTCTTATTTAAGGTTAAAAGAAATGCCACTAATTAATTTCTTCTTTGGAAATTCTTTTTCGTAAAAATTCCACTACCATATGCTTATTCTTACAAATTTATAAAAAGCGCAATTTGTTGTTTATATTGTGTGAAAATATCATTATTTGTTTTTATATATTTTTTCTTCTTAAAAGGTAATACCAATGCCACTAATTCATTCTTCCTTAGAAAACTTCATTATTCTATTTTTTTTATTTTCTATTCCATTTTCTTTCTTCTACAAGGGTAATATCAAAACCATTAATTTATTATTTCTCAGAAAACTTCATAATTTTGATGTTGATTTAGTTTTATTCCATTTTATTTTTTATTTGATGGTAATACCAATCTCACTAATTCATTCATTCTTAGCAATCCTCCTTTTCAAAGAAAATCATAGTATTATATGCTTATTTTTACATATTATATAAAAGCGCAATTTCTGTGTAAATCATGTGCACATTTTGCCATTATTGTTTTCTTACTTTTCAATTCCTTTTTCTTCAAGGGTCATAGAAATGCCACTAATTCATCCTTTTCTAGGAAACTTCATTAATTTCATATTTCATTTTGTTTATTTCTAACTAAAGGGTAATAACAAAACCACTAATCCATTTTTTCTCAGAAAACTTCATTAGTTTGTTTTTAATTTATTTTTTATTTCATTTTCTTTCTTATTTCATGGAAAAACCAATGCCACTAGTTCATTCCTTCTTCGGATGTATGTAAACTATGCGTAAATTTTCTTATTATTTGTTTTTTTATTTTGTTCTCTTAAAGGGTAATACCAAAGGAAGTTCATTTTTTTCTTAGAAAACTTCATTATTTTCTTTTTGATTTATTTTTTGTTTTTTTCTTAAAGGGTAATAACAATACGACTAATTCTTTATTCCTTAGAACACTTCATTATTTTGATGTAGTTTAGTTTTTGTTCCATTTTCTTTCTTCCATAAGGGTAATACCATTTAGTTTTAGTTTTAGGAAATTTCTTTTTTGGGAACAATTCCACTATCATATGCTTATTATTGCATATTAAAAAAATGCAATTTCTGAGTAAATTGTGTAGAAATATGGTCATTATTTGTTTTAGTGTTTTCCTTTTCTTTCTTCTTAAACGGTAATACCAATGGCACTAATTCATTCTTCCTTAAAAAAAACCTCATTATTTTGTTTTTTGGTTCTTCTTTCATTTTTTTTCCTTTGAGGGAGCTACTTATTCTTTTAATTTTAGGAAACTTCCTTTTTAGAAAAATATTCTTGCATATTAAAAAAAGTGCAGTTTACACGTTAATTGTGAGAAAATTTTGTCATTATTCATTTCATTTTTTTTCATAAAGGGTAATACCAATGTCACTCATCGCAAAAAATAATAATAATACCAATGTGACTAATTCATCCTTTGTTAGAAATTTCATTATTTTGATTTGTTTAATTTCTATTTTGTTTTATTTTTCTTCATATAAAAAACTACACGAATTATAGACATGCCTACGCCTTTACTCATCATCCTCATGCAGAGATTAAATAAACACTAACTTCATATATGTACACATACCTCGTATCGTAATTAAGCTTTAGTTGATCTATGGATAAAAACTTACACATAGAAGATATATTTATGAAGTCCAACACTTGTGTGTAGTTTCTAGGATGTGTTCATCAGAATATACTACTATAACTAGCTAGGTTGTGCTCTCACGCGAGGAAGGCTAGTACGTATGTGTGGCCTCTGGTAAAAAAATAGTGACGGGCAGAAATTCCAAATTCATCATTTCTTAGAGAACTACATTTTTGTGTTTTTTTTGTTCCTTTGTTTTTGTCTTTGTCTTTCGATGTATCAGATCAGTTTATGTTATGTCTTTTAGAGAAAAGGCGAGTGCCCGACTTTATAAATAAAGCCATACGAAAAGAGTCAACATCCAGCGTACCAACACAGACCACCCAAAGTCACACGAAGCACCCCACACTGGGTAACGAAATAAGACAACAGTTAATCGGCATGCAGGCCCGAAAACAGCATAGGTTCACGCAGGCCACCACCTCCGCACACAAAAGATCCAAGCAGCTACGACAAAGCGCCAACGGACGGAGAAGACATCAAGTTAGCCTGCTTGGATCTTTTGTGTGCGGAGGTGGTGGCGCGAGAGCTATTGCGCGAGAGCTCGGAGATTGAGATCTCAGGATTAGAGCAATAAGAAAACAAAACCGGAAAGGAGGTCACAAGGGGAGCGTCCCCAGTGCACTAGTCCAACCAAAAACGGGTCGAGGCCCTATCATTGAGCATGAATTTGACATGAAGACGAAACATCTCCCTAACTTTGACTAAATCTTTCCAAAATTGCGAGGCCCTGATCGCCGAGGCAAACAGGGGGCTGCCAACTGGGAAGTACCTACCTTTTAGAATCGAACCATAGGGTGCCTGGGTTGGCAGTCATAATTATCCAACACCATTTCACAATGAGGCATGTGTTCATCACCTGAGTGTTGACAATCCCAAGCCCCCCCCCAAGGATTTTCAGTTTGCAAATAGTGTCCCATTTAACAAATCTGTACTTGCGTTTGTTATTTGCAGAATTCCAAAAGAAGGCTCCTCTGTGTTTATCAAAGCCCGCATGTGTGCCTTTAGAAAGTTTGAAGAAGCCCATAGTGAAAATCAGTAGGGAGGAGAGGCAGGAATTAATGAGGGCTACTTTGCCAGCAGAAGTATTATATCTGCCACGCCATGACAAAACTCTATTCCCCACCTTAGAAACCATAGTTTTGAAATCCTTAGAACATAGACGACAGTGGGATATAGGGAGACCCAGATATTTGAAGGGAAAGGCTCCCAAAGAGCAATTGAGCAATTGGGAGACCCGCAACGCTTCGGCCTCATGTACTCCTGTTACAATAACCTCGCTCTTAGAGAAGTTGATTTTGAGCCCCGACAAAGCTTCAAAACAGAGAAGTATAAACTTGAGATTAGCAATACAGGAATCATTCAACTCCACTAAAAAGATCGTGTCATCTGCATACTGGAGATGAGTGATGCCTTGGGGAAATAGATGAGAGATAACAGGAGAGATATGACCGGCAAAGGCTGCCGTGTAAAGCATACATGATAAAGCATCGGCAACAAAATTGAATAGAATAGGTGAAGCCAGATCCCCCAGCCTAAGGCCACGACCATTGGCAAAAAAAGTTCTAACAGATCCATTAACAGCCACTGCTGTAATGCCACCAGAGACCAGCTGCATGAGTCTATGAACTATACGAGGGTCAAAACCCTAGGCAAGAAGAACGTGGCGGAAAAAATTCCAACTAACCGAATTGTAAGCTTTCTCAAAGTTGAGTTTGAGAATAATGGCCCTGGTGCCCCTCTTCCTTAGGTCATGAACAATCTCATTTAAGTAGAGGATGTCGTCTAAAATAAATCTGCCTTTAATGAAAGCAGATTGGGAAGGGCTAATAATGTGGTGAGCAACAGGGGTCAGCCTAGTCGCCATGCCTTTAGCATGAAACTTCACAAAATTATTGATCAAGGCGATAGGGCGAAACTGCGAGATGCATTCAACACCCTTAACTTTGGGGATGAGAGTAAGGACGTCACGTGAAATATCAACAGTGCCAAGCCAGAAACCTTGGATGATCTTGCAAACCAAAGAGCGGAGGGAGGGCTAGAAACACTTAAAGAATGGGATCGAGAAACCGTCCAGGCCCGAGGTCGAATTAACATTGGCCGAGCTCATGGCCATCTCAATTTCCTCAATAGAGAGAGGGATCATAAGTGTCACGTCCTCATTGTCTGATAGAGTCTATCCTGGGTCCAAAGATTAGGGGATAAGATGAAGCCCGAGGCAGGCCTGGCGGCTAGCAAACAAGAGAAGAAGTTGATAATATGTTCCATGATCAGATGTGGGTCAACAACCCTATCACCATCAATGAGCAAACTGTCAATAGACCACCTACGCCGTCAGCCATTGGCAATAGCAAAAAATACGTTGTTGGGGAGTCGCCCTTAAGAATCCAGTTGATCATGCCGCATTGCTTCCAGTAAATCTCAGCCTGCTGGTGTAGTTGCATGAGAGAGCCCTCAAGATCGTACTGATGGCTCCAACCAGCAGACGAGAGGCCAGAAGAATCAGCCTCAACATCGAACAACGAGATCTGCCCCCAACAGACCCTGTTTACATCCAAGGGCATCAGCCGCACAATTGTGGCACCAACCCCTAAGGAATTTCCCAAGGTGGTAAGAACAAAATGCCAATCATCCATATGGCCAAAAGATCTGTTGAGAGTTAGGAAGAGACACAATCTTGACCGTGACCAAATCAAAGAACTCATCTACTAAGAGCCAAGAAGCGTCGAATTGGAATCTAGAAGCAGAAACAGAGGGAGAAACACCCAAGTCCAAGATGAGGGGGGGGGGGAGTGGTCTGACCTGGCATGGGGCAGCACAGAAAGAGAGGCGCAAGGAAACAAAATGTCCGAGGGAGCCGAGGAAAAAACACGGTCCAACATCGAACGGGTGGGATTCGCCTGGTGATTTGACCGGGTGAAACGCGATCTGGTCCTAGGAAGTTCATGGAGCGCGCACTCCGCAATAAAATCGCTAAAAGCGTCCGCCAACGACCATGAGTAGTTAGAGTTATTTTTCTCAACAGGAGATCGCAAAAGATTAAAATCACCACCGATAATCAAGGGAATACCGCAAGAATCAATCTTGGCAACAAATTAATCCAAGAAGAGCGAAGACAATGAGTGGTCAGCCGGGCCATTAACAAACATGATCTCCCAAAGCACATTAAGACTCTTGTGGCAAACCACCATACTAGCCCAAAAAAATACCATGATCAAAAGCCACAAAGTCAAAAACATCCAGTCTAGCACCAATCAGAATGCCACCCGAGTGGCCAGAAGTAGGAAGACAATGCCAGAAGAACCGATCCGCACCCATAATCGAGGCTAACTCTGGGAAAGAAAAAGAGGCCTTGAACATTTCAATAAAACCGACGAAATCAACATTAACATCACGAACCAAGTCATGAGTTTTGTCACGGCACCCCTAGCACCGAAACCACAAATATTCCAAAAAACACCTTTCATCTGAACGAGAGGTTTTCGATACGGAGGCTCAACCGACTCGGATCCACACACACACACTTTAGCTCTGCTGGTTCTACCCTTCTTGTTCATGGTGGGAGGAAGGCCACCACCCTCCCCACAACCCCAGCACCTTCCCCTACATCGGGAGCTGCCGCCACAGTAACAACCTCCTTAGCTTTACCCAGAGCAGCTTGAGCTTGCTCATTAAGATGAATCACAGACAGAAGGGAGGAGGGAGAGCCACTATTACGATCAAACTCAACCCCGATGTCAGAAAGAATGTTGATGAGGTGGGAATCAAGCATGGAAGGAAGTACCAAACAAATAGGAGAGGAGGGGATAGATGTACTTGGCGGGCAAAGATCCTTGGCCGCAGCCCGATGCTCCACACGCTCCTGGATGGGGAAGGCTATGTTCTGACGACGGAGGCCCTTCCTGGCCATCGAAACCGGGGACCGCAACGGCGTAGCCGCGGACCTGGCTGCCAGGGAGGAGGTGTCTCCACCTGAGAAGCCACCCGCCACCGCACCGAGGTCCGCCTCTAGCCTCCGACAGAACCCAGCCTCCTGCTGCTTAGAACCAGAGGTGGCCCAGCTCTTTGCCGAGAACTTGCGAACCGATGTCTTCTTCTTCTTAGACTACTTGCTGCTGGGACTGGGGGGGGGGGGTCACAGCACCCGTCGGCTGCACATCCATGATGCCAGAGAGTTAGGGAGATGCAAGACAGGCCGGGAGGTTGGACCAGGCCCCTGACAGGGGAGTAGAGCCAGCCAGATCTAGCAGGTCATGTTGCCCAACCCAATCCCCATCATCTTTGGCCGCATCACCCCTACCAACAGAAGGGGTCCCGAAGTCGAACATGCCACACGATTCAGAGCCATGGCTGTGACGCCCTCGATTCGACCATACACTAATCATACATGCAAATGTGTACGATCAAGATCAGGGACTCACAGAAAGATATCACAACACAACTCTAGACACAAAATAAAATAATACAAGCTTTATATTACAAGCCAGGGGCCTCGAGGGATCGAATACAAGTTCAATACACAAGAGTCAACGGAAGCAACAATATCTGAGTACAAACATAAGTTAAACAAGATTGCCTTAATAAGGCTCGCGCAAAAGCTACAACGATCGAAGAGGCAAGGCCTCCTGCCTGGGACCTCCTAACTACTCCTGGTCGTCGGTGGTCTTCATGTAGTAGTAGGCACCCTCCGGGTAGTAGCAGACATCGGCGATGGCATCTGGCTCCTGGGATCCACCATCTGGTTGCAACAACCAGAAAGAAGGAAAAAGGGGGAAAAGGAGTAGCAAAGCAACCATGAGTACTCATCCAAAGTACTCACAAGCATCAGATCTATACTAAGTATGCATCAGTATCAAATGGAAGGGTTGTGTCTGTGGACTGAACTGAAGAATGCCAGAATAGAGGAGGAAGGTCTAGCCTATCGAAGACTAGCATCTTCAAGCAGCTCCGAGCATTTTGCAGCATTTTGAAGAGTACAAAACAACAGTTTATATTAACAAGCATGTTGTAATATTAATGCCCAGAGATCCTTCCTCGAATCCCCGCGAGAAAGCAATCCCCGAGCCAACATATCCATCACATATCTCAAGTATCCATTTCTAATTGTAAAAGATCAGGATACAAGTCTGAACATCTGTCACCGTGGACACGATTATTAATAGATAATCTTCCCTACATGGGTGCACCACATTACCCAACACGCTTATTACTCGGGCCGGACACACGTTTCTGAGTCAATGCCCGGCCTCGGAAGATCAACATGTTGCAACCCTACCTAGCCTCAGTAGAGAGGTCCCCGCCGGTCTACATCCTAAGCACTCCAGGGTCTTGGGCCCATCGCCCGTTGCACTCCGGGTCATTGCATGCGGGGCGGACCTAGGCACCACCTTTGTGGTGCCGGCCCAACCGTGCCGCAATGCCGAACTGGACATCTGACAAAGCTTCGGCTGATACTGCGACGCCGAGGCCCATAACTATTCCCGCATGGTCGTTAGTGCGTAAAGGCCAGAGGCCAACTCTGAACAAATACCCAAACCATTAGTTAATTAGTAACTTGCAGAGATGAGCAGAGACTCACGATCGATCTGACACCATCGCCCCCTCTCGTGGACTTAAGGCAAGGGCCCAGAATGCCCGGCTGTGCCACATAATTATCTCGCGGTGCTCTCCGGGCCCGCCCAAATTTCACATCAATTCGCGGGTACCCCTCAGGGCTGACCCGACTTCAACAATGGTCTCAAGTAAAGTCAAGGTAACCGTGTGTCCAAACATCACGGGGGAAACCCCAAGGAATCACCCTTGGTGGACTCCACTCGATGTAATATCAAGGTGAACATAGGAGGAATCACCCTTCAGGTCCACACTTGAGGGGCTGCACGACAGAGTCATATCGGGAGTGGTGAAGGAGGAATCACCCTCGATGACCATGACCGAATAGCTACACTATAGAGTTATCATCAGAAATGCGTTGCGAGGTATCACCATCGGCACTCGATAATAACTATCCAGAGTCGTACAACTAAGGGGGTGAAGTGATGTGAGGTGTCGGGCATTGGTCGCTGATCACGTTGATCGAGTTGTCGATGATGAAGCATGGCGATAAGGACAAGGTGGGGGTCACTAATGGATCACCAACCAACCTATACTAAGCAGTTTAGGATAAGCAGGTAGGTAACAATAGCAGGTACAAAAGTAGGCTATGCATTAGAATAAGAGCAATCAATTATAGTAGCAAAATCTAATGCAAGCAAGAGAGAGAAAGAAATGGGCGATATTGGGATGATCAAAGGGTGGGCTTGTTGGAAATATGCCCTAGAGGCAATAATAAAATGGTTATTATTGTATTTCCTTGTTCATGATAATTGTCTATTGTTCATGCTATAATTGTATTAACTGGAAACCGTAATACATGTGTGAATACATAGACCACAACATGTCCCTAGTGAGCCTCTAGTTGACTAGCTCGTTGACCAATAGATGTTTATGGTTTCCTGACCATGGACATTGGATGTCATTGATAACGGGATCACATCATTAGGAGAATGATGTGATGGACAAGACCCAATCCTAAGCATAGCACAAGATCGTGTAGTTCGTTTGCTAAAGCTTTTCTAATGTCAAGTATCATTTCCTTAGACCATGAGATTGTGCAACTCCCGGATACCGTAGGAATGCTTTGGGTGTACCAAAAATCACAACGTAACTGGGTGGCTATAAAGGTGCACTACAGGTATCTCCGAAAGTGTCTGTTGGTTTGGCATGAATCGAGACTAGGATTTGTCACTCCGTATGACGGAGAGGTATCTCTGGGCCCACTCGATAATGCGTCATCATGATGAGCTCAATGTGACTAAGTAGTTAGTCACGGGATCATGCATTACAGAATGAGTAAAGTGACTTGCCGGTAACGAGATTGAACAAGGTTGCGATATCGACGATCGAATCTCGGGCAAGTAACATACCGATTGACAAAGGGAATTGTATACGGGATTGATTGAATCCTCGACATGGTGGTTCATCCGATGAGATCATCGTGGAATATGTGGGAGCCAACATGGGTATCCAGATCCCACTATTGGTTATTGGCCGGAGAACGCCTCGGTCATGTATGCATGGTTCCCGAACCCGTAGGGTCTACACACTTAAGGTTCGGTGACGCTAGAGTTGTTATGGGAAATAGTATGTGGTTACCGAAGGTTGTTAGGAGTCCCGGATGAGATCCTGGACGTGACGAGGAGTTCCGAAATGGTCCGGAGGTGAAGATCGATATATTGGACGAAGGGTATTGGAGTCCGGAAGTGTTCCGGGGGTACCAGGCTAAGGCCAGCATGACCGAAAGGTGTTTTGGGGGCCCCGGCAAGTGTTGCAGGGCCTCATGGGCCAAGGGGATGGGGAAAACAAGCCCACTAAGGCTTTGTTCGGTTACACCCTGCCCTAAGAGGATTGGAGGGGATTTGGGGGGGATTTGACTTGTAGAGGATTTAATCCACCTCAATCCCTGTCAAAACCCCTCCACAACCCTGTCAACCGAACATGGCCTAAGGGGTTGTGCGCCCCCCACACCCTTTCCCACGTTGCTTGGGGAGGTGGGGCGCCTCCACCTGGCTTGGGAGGCAATCCTCCACCTTCTTGGCTTGGGGGGTAAGTCTCCCTAGGATTTTCCCTAGGGAGATCCAATCTGCTTGGCCGCCGCCCCCTAGGGGAACCCTAGGGCGCCTCCTCCACCCCCTTCCCCCTATATATAGTGAGGGAGAGAGAGGGACGCCGTAACCCTTCCCCTGGCGCAATCCTCTCCCTCCTTCAACACCTCCTCCTCCTCCATAGTGCTTGGCGAAGCCCTGCTAGAGAACCATGAGCTCCACCACCACCACGCCGTCGTGCTGCCAGAGCTCTCCCTCAACTTCTCCTCTCCCCTTGCTGGATCAAGAAGGAGGAGACGTCCCTGGTCTGTACGTGTGTTGAACGCGGAGGCGCCGTCTGTTCGGCGCTAGATCAGATCTTCCGCGATTTGAATCATCGCGAGTACGACTCCATCATCCGCATTCTCGTAACGCTTCCGCTTAGCGACCTTCAAAGGTATGAAGATGCTCATCCTCTCCCACTCTTGTTGCTAGAATCTCCATAGATTGATCTTGGTGATGCATAGAAAATTTTGAATTTCTGCTACGTTCCCCAACAGTGGCATCATGAGCTAGGTCTATTGCGTAGATTCTATGCACGAGTAGAACACAAGTTGTTGTGGGCATTGATTTTGTTCAATATGCTTACCGTTACTAGTCCTATCTTGTTTCGACGGTATTATGGGATGAAGCGGCCCGGACCGACCTTACATGTACACTTACGTGAGACAGGTTCCACCGACTGACATGCACTTGTTGCATAAGGTGGCTAGCGGGTGTCAGTCTCTCCCACTTTAGTCAGATCGGATTCGATGAAAAGGGTCCTTATGAAGGGTAAATAACAATTGACATATCATGTTGTGGTTTTGGCGTAGGTAAGAAACATTCTTGCTAGAAACCTATATCAGCCACGTAAAAAAACTTGCAACAACAATTAGAGGACGTCTAACTTGTTTTTGCAGCATATGTCGTGTGATGTGATATGGCCAAGAAGGATGTGATGAATGAAATATATGTGATGTATGAGATTGATCATATTCTTATAATAGGAATCACGACTTGAATGTCGATGAGTATGACAACCGGCAGGAGCCATATGAATTGTCTTTATTTATTGTATGACCTGCGTGTCACTGAATAACGCCCTGTAATTACTTTACTTCATTGCTAAACCGTTAGCCATAGTAGTAGAAGTAATAGTTGGCGAGACAACTTCATGGAGACACGATGATGGAGATCATTATGATGGAGATCATGGTGTCATGCTGGTGACGATGATGATCATGGCGCCCCGAAGATGGAGATCAAAATGAGCAAAACGATATTGTCCATATCATGTCACTATTTGATTGCATGTGATGTTTATCATGTTTTTGCATCTTATTTGCTTAGAATGACGGTAGTAAATAAGATGATCCCTCATAATAATTTCAAGAAAGTGTTCCCCCTAACTGTGCGCCGTTGCGAAAGTTCGTTGTTTCGAAGTATGACGTGATGATCGGGTGTGATAGATTCTAACGTTCACATACAACGGGGGTAAGCCAGATTTACACATGCAAAACACTTAGGTTGACTTGACGAGCCTAGCATGTACAAACATGGCCTTGGAACACAACAGACCGAAAGGTCGAACATGAGTCGTATAGAAGATACGATAAACATGAAGATGTTCACCGATGATGACTAGTCCGTCTCACGTGATGATTGGACACGGCCTAGTTGACTCGGATCATGTATCACTTAGATGACTAGAGGGATGTCTATCTAAGTGGGAGTTCATTAGATGAACTTAATTATCATGTACATAGTCAAAAGGACTTTGAAAATTATGCCGTAGCTTGCGCTTTAGTTCTACTATTTTAGATATGTTCCTAGAGAAAGTTTAGTTGAAAGTTGATAGTAGCAATTATGCGGACTGGGTCCGTAAACTAAGGATTGTCCTCATTGCTGCGCAGAAGGCTTATGTCCTTAATGCACCGCTCGGTGTGCTGAACCTCGAACGTCGTCTGCGGATGTTGTGAACATATGACATACACATTTTGATGACTACATGATATTTCAGTAATGTTAAACAGTTTAGAATTGTGGTGCCGAAGACATTTTTGAAACATCGCGGAACATATGAGATGTTCCAAGGGCTGAAATTGGGATTTCAGGCTCGTGCCCACGTCAAGAGGTATAAGACATTCGATGAGTTTATTAGCCTACAAACTAAGGGAGAAAAGCTCAATCGTTGAGCATGTGCTCAGATTGTCTGGGTACTACAATCACTTGAATCGAGTGGGAGTTAATCTTCCAGATGAGATAGTGATGTTTCTCCAAAGTCATTGCCACCAAGCTACTGGAGCTTCGTGATGAACTATAACATATCAGGGATAGATATGATAATCCTTGAGCTATTCGCGACGTTTGACACTGCGAAAGTAGAAATCAAGAAGGAGCATCAATTTTTGATGGTTAGTGAAACCACTAGTTTCAAGAAGGGAAAGGGCAAGAAGGGATACTTCAAGAAACAACAAATCAGTTGATGCTCTAGTGAAGAAACCCAAGGTTGAATCCAAACCCGAGACTAAGTGCTTCTGTAATGAGGGGAACGGTCACTGAAGCAGAACTACCCTAGATACTTGGTAGATAAGAAGACTGGCAAGGTCGATAGAAGTATATTGGATATACATTATATTAATGTGTACTTTACTAGTACTCCTAGTAGCACCAAGGTATTAGATACCGGTTCGGTTGCTAAGTGTTAGTAACTCGAAATAAAAGCTGCGGAATAAACGGAGACTAGCTAAAGGTGAGATGACGATATGTGTCGGAAATGTTTCCAAGCTTGATGTGATCAAGCATCGCATACTCCCTCTACCATCGAGATTGGTGTTAAACCTAAATAATTGTTATTTGGTGTTTGCGTTGAGCATAGACATGATTGGATTATGTCTATCGCAATACGGTTATTCATTTAAGGAGAATAATGGTTACTCTGTTTATTTGAATAATACCTTCAATGGTCTTGCACCTAAAATGAATGGTTTATTGAATCTCAATCGTAGTGATACACATGTTCATGCCAAAATATATAAGATAGTAATGATAGTACCACCTACTTGTGGCACTGCCATTTGAGTCATATTGGTATAAAACGCATGAAGAAGCTCCATGTTGATGGATCTTTGGACTCACTCGTTTTTGAAAAGATTGAGACATGCGAACCATGTCTATTGGTGTATACGCATGAAGAAACTCCATGCAGATGGATCGTTTGGACTCACTTGATTTTGAATCACTTGAGTCATGCAAATCATACCATATGGGCAAGATGACTGAAAGGCCTCGTTTTCAATGAAATGGAACAAGAAAGCAACTTGTTGGAAGTAATACATTTTGATGTGTGCAGTCCAATGAGTGCTGAGGCACGCAGTGGATATCGTTATGTTCTTACTTCACAGATGATTTGAGTAGATACTGAGTATATTTACTTGATGAAACACAAGTTTGAATTATTGAAAGGTTCAAGTAATTTCAGAGAGAAGTTGAAAGATCGTCGTGACAAGAGGATAAAATGTCTATGATATGATCATAGAGATGAATATCTGAGTTACGTGTTTGGTACACAATTAAGACATTGTGGAAATTGTTTCACAACTAATACCGCCTGGAACACCATAGTGTGATGGTGTGTCCGAACATCATAGATGCACCTTATTGGATATGGGGCATACCATGATGTCTCTTATCGAATTACCACTATCGTTTATGGATTAGGCATTAGAGACAACCGCATTCACTTTAATAGGGCACCATATAATTCCGTTGAGATGACACCGTGTGAACTATGGTTTAGAGAAACCTAAGCTGTCGTTTCTTGAAAGTTTGGGGCTGCGACGCTTACGTGAAAAGGTTTCAGCCAGATAAGCTCGAACCCAAAGCGGATAAATGCATCTTCATAGGACACCCAAAAACAATTGGGTATACCTCCTAATTAAAATCCAGAAGCAAAAGTTATTGTTTCTAGAAACGGGTCCTTTCTCGACGAATAGTTTCTCTCAAAAGAATTGAGTGGGAGGATGGTGGAGACTTGATAAGGTTATTGAACCATAACTTCAACCAGTTTGTAGTAGGGCACAGAAAGTTGTTCCTGTGGCGCCTACACCAATTGAACTGGAAGTTGATGATAATGATCGTGAAACTTCGGATCAAGTCACTACCAAACCCCGTAGGTCGACAAGGACGCGTACTGCTTCAGAGTGGTACGTAATTCTGTCTTGGAGGTCATCTTGCTAGACAACAACGAACCTACGAGCTATGGAGAAGCGATGGTGGGCCCGGATTCCGACGAATGGCTCGAGGCCATAAAATCCGAGAGAGGATCCATGTATGAAAATAAAGTATAGACTTTGGAAGAACTACTCGATGGTCGTAAGGCTGTTGAGTACAGATGGATTTTAAAAGGAAGACGGACAATGATGGTAAGTGTCACCATTAAGAAAGCTCGACTTGTCACTAAGATGTTTTCCGACAAGTTCAAGGAGTTGAATACGATGAGACTTTTTGTCACGCCCAATATGCGACCCCATCCAAAAGGAACTCTAAGGTCCCACCAAGGATAGACCCGCATATTGAAACGCTTTTGCAAGGTGGATATCATTACATCAACATTACATAATACATGGGGATACATACAAGAGGCATACAATGCCACATGAATACAACAATACATCATACATAAGAGCAACATCCGACTATGGATGAAACACAAATAGAAGCTCAAACGACATCCACCCTGCTAGCCCAGGCTGCCGACCTGGAACCTATCCCCTGATCGAAGAAGCAGAAGAAGAACTCAACGCAAGCAAGCATCGCTCTCGCGTCATGAACATCGCACAACCTGTACCTGCAACTGTTGTTGTAGTAATCTGTGAGCCACGAGGACTCAGCAATCCCATTACCATGGGTATCAAGACTAGCAAAGCTTAATAGGAAAGGAAGGGGGTAAAGTGGTGAGGTTGCAGCAGCGACTAAGCTTATATGGTGGCTAACATACGCAAATAAGAGCGAGAAGAGAGCAAAAGGAACGGTCGTCAACTAGTAATGATCAAGAAGTGATCCTGAACTCCTACTTACGTCAAACATAACACAGAAACTGTGTTCACTCCCCGGACTCCGCCGAAAAGAGACCATCACGGCTACACACACGGTTGATGCGTTTTATTCAGATCTGGTGTCAAGTTATCTACAACCGGACATTAACAAATTCCCATCTGCCTATAACCGCAGGCACGGCTTTCGAAAGATTATACCCTGCAGGGGTGTCCCAACTTAGCCCATGACAAGCTCTCGCGATCAACGAAGGAATAGACCTTCTCCCAGGAAGACCCGATCAGACTCGGAATCCCGGTTTACAAGACATTTCGACAATGGTAAAACAAGACCAGCAAAGCCGCCCGATGCGCCGACAATCCCGATAGGAGCTGCACATATCTCGTTCTCAGGGCAACACCGGATAAGCGAAGCGTACAGGAACCGACGTAACCCAAGTTGCCAAGGGATGGCCCCGCACGGTGCTCTAGTTTGGACCAACACTTAGACAAGCACTGGCCCCGGGGGGGGGGGCTGTAATAAAGATGACCCTTGGGTTAATTACTCCCAAGGGAAATATAGGTGGTGGTGAGGCAAATGGTAAAACCAAGGTTGGGCCTTGCTGGAGGAGTTTTATTCAAAGCAAACTGTCAAGGGGGTCCCATAAATCACCCGACCGCGTAAGGAACGCAAAATCCGGGAACATAACACCGGTATGACGGAAACTAGGGCGGCAAGAGTGGAACAAAACACCAGGCATAACACCGAGCCTTCCACCCTTTACCAAATATCTAGATGCATTAAAATATAATATAAGAGATATTGTGATATCCCAACATAAACCTGTCCGTCATGGAGCAATCTTCAACTTCACCTGCAACTAGCAACGCTATAAGAGGGCTGAGCAAAGCGGTAACATAGCCAAACAACGGTTTTCATAGGAAGGGTGTCAAAGGTTAGAGGTTCATGGCATTTTGGGAGGCTTGAAGAGCAATAGATAGGTAACGCAGCATAGCGATAGAACGAAGCAACTAGCATAGCAATGATAGTAGTGAGATCCAGGGTAGCAGTCATCTTGCTTGAAATCCCGCAAGGAAGAAGAACGAGTCCATGAAGAAGACGAACGAAAGTAGTCGAATGAATCCTCACAATCGCAACATTACCGGAACTAAGAAGCAACACCGGAAAGAAACAAGCAACATGGTAAACACACAAGCATAATCATGGCATGATGCACAATTCAAGTATGATGCATGTCCGGTTTAAAGAGGCATGGCATGGCAAAGTGAAACAAACAATACTACAAATTAAGTGGAGCTCAATATGCTACGAGTTGCATATTGACAAAACACCACATGGACATATTTAGTTTAATCTCGTTTAAGCTACCAAACAATATTAAATGTTTTTAAACATGGCAGGAGGTGAGGCATAATAAAACTAACTATTTAGGCAAGTTTAAATGAGGCCGGAACAACAAACAACAATTTCGGAAAATCCTCATGTCCATAGTTTTGGTACTGTTCTGCCCGAAACCACATTTTAAGGTTGTTAAATAGGAAAATAAAGTGGACCATGTTAAACTAGGCATTTTTCCACCCCATTTACATATAAAGTTTATTTAAAATGGAGCTACGGTTAATTAGTTATGAAATAAAGCATTTTAACATGGCATATAAGCAAATTAACACAAACAACATTTTAAACATTTTAAACATGGATGAAAGTGACATATTATGAAACTAGATGAGATTCTAAGCATTTTACATATAAAAAACATTTTTATATGAAGCACGGTTCAAGAGTTATTAATGCATGAACATGGAGGGGTAATCTGTAAATATGCAATCTCTGGATAATTAGCAAATCGCAGAACGAAAAAAAAACTACTCTGGGCCGAATCTGGCTGGGCCAGCAGTGTACAGGAGAGGGGCGCTGAAGGTGCTCACCCTGGGCCAAGGCCCGGAAGGAGGAGGAGGCAGGCCGGCTTGGCCGGGCGCTGCTGGGCCGGGGCCCACGTGGGGGGGGGGGGGGGGCGGCCCACGTGGCCAGTAACGCCTATCGTGGTCTCTCCCGAACGGGGACGAGGCTGGCGGCGCCAGCATCCAACGACAACAGAGGACGACGGTTCTCAGCGATGGGGAGGCAGAGGAGGCTAGATCTAGCGAGGGGAGGCCGGATCCGGGCGTCGGGAGCCCATTCCCGGTGCCGGAACGGGGCGGGGAGCTCCGGCGGCGGAGCTGGACGCGAGATCCCCAGGCGGCGGCGACACGGTTCCCTGCAGGGAGGAGAGAGATAGATCGATGAGAGAGAGAGAGAGGAAAACAGAGAAGGGAGAAGGGGGGCGATGGTGACACTCATCCGGGGCGACGGGGAAGCTAAATGGCGGCGTGCCGGTGCAGATCGGGCGGCGGCGCGGGTGCCTTCCCGATCCAGATGGGATCGAGCGGGAGGCGAGCGGGGGGGGGAGGGGGCGTGGTCGGGCTCCGGTGGGCTTCCCAGGACCCGATCTGGGTCCTGGCAGGCCTGCGGGCTTCGCGGTGGTGTGGGGAGGCCAGGGGCGACGTGGCGAGGCGCCACTGGCTCGGGACGGCAGCGCAGGTGGTGGCTAGCAGCGGGGGCGGCGCCAAGTGGAGGTGGATGGCTGGCCGGGCGCGGAAACGGAGGGAGGTTGGTGGCGCGGGGCTCGAGGAGGGGGCTTGGCTACCAAAAATGGAAGGGAGGCTTCCATTTATAGGTAGGGCTAGGGTTTGGGGATTTCCATCCGTTTTCGGACATCGGATCTCGATCCGACGGTCCGGAGCGGAGGGGGTTTTAGGTGGGCTGCAGATGGCTGTGCAGAGGGGGGTTGGACTGAGAAGAGAGAAGAGAAGGCAGCCCGGCAACAGTTTCCGGAGACCGAAAACGTCCGACGTAAATACTGACTATATCGCGGTTACATATTTAACGGTTGGGCAGTCAAACGAACTCCGAATGCGATGAAACTTGGCAGGCGCTCTGTCTACACTATAATAAGACCGCACGACAAGTTGCAACCCATTCCGAGAACATTTTTATGCCACTTATAAAATAATATTTCGGAGGTGCCGCGGGCGCGTGCGAGTGTGTCCGTGCTCAGAACGGACAACGGAGACAACCGGCGGAACCCGAACAGATGCAAGTTTTGAAAAACATGCGGATGAAATGCAGATGATGACATGAGACGAGATGCATAACAAGAACAAAATGCAAAACAACAGACAAAACCCAACCATGGAGGAAATAACATATTGCATCTCCGGAAAAGGCAAGAGTCGGAGTTACGAATATGGAAAGTTGTATCCGGGGCGTTACAACACTCCACCACTACGAGAGGATCTCGTCCCGAGATCTAGGATGGCACCAGAGAGAAAAGGAAGAGGAAGATAAGAGGTAAACTAAGTTGCTTCTTCGACAAATGAGTGAAACCATGAACCTTGAGAGGTTGAGCAATTAGAGATGAACGAGATTGCAAACAATCCGTTAGAAAAGAGGAACAAGGAACATTACAATAACTTGAAGGTTGCAAAGACATGAATCAAGAGTTTAATGGACAAGATAGAATTCGAAACCACTCCGGTTAAAACAAGATGAGAGAGGAAGAATTCGGGCAGCACTCCGGTAGAAAAAAGAAGAAAACTTGATAAGCTGAAAAGATATTGAAAAGATGATACAACACTCCGGTTGGGCATGGAAGGAAATATAATTTGAACTTGGCAAAATTAAAGCACTTGGATGAGACTCCGGTTAAAAGAGGAATGATAGACACAACACTCCGGTTAAATGGATCAGCATGGAAAGAACACGATCCTCAAATCGAGATGATGAGTGAAGAGAGAAACATCACAATGCCTCCGGAACGAAAGATTAGAAGCTAGATTGTTGGGATAAAGGGGCGGAGAAGAAAAAGACAATTTCTGCCACAAATGAACTAGGAAAGCATCCTTGCAAAGAAGGATTGAACGGAGTTGTTGGAAAATCAACAACGAAAAACACAAGTTTGTAGTGGGCTTATGGAAAACTTCTCAAAATTGAGGCGAAATTCTGCCACTAACGGAAACAATAGATTGGATTGAGGTCAAAGAAGAGATAACAACTTATTTCGCCGAGAGGATAGGAGAAAACTCAGATCATTTATAAGCACCACAAATAGCAGCATTCCTTAGGGGAAGGCTTTAGGTGAAATCTATACCAAGATAACTCCAAAGAAGAAGTTGATTGGTCGAAAAGATCTCTTGAACAAAGAGAAAATGAAGGATTTAAAATACCTCATTCTTGAGAACATGTGAAACAAGAAACATGAACTCAAAATTATCAAGAATGACATAACACCACCTCAAATGATAAGGTAGAACGAATTGCACTTCGAAATGCAAGATGAAGAATAGTTGAACGCCTCAAAACAAGACATGTGTTGAGCACCATGTTTATTTTTGAGTATAGCTTAGCGGGTCATAACTTCGAGAGAAATCTTGAAGAACAATTAAAGAATGAAAGGAATCCTTGATGAACCACCATGTAGAGCCTCCATGAAGAACTCCGGTAATGAAAGGATGATAGAAAGAAAGAGAAGTTGAAAACACAAGGTGAAACCTTGCAATGATTTAGATGGAGCTTTGCGACGATATAACCGAGAAAACTTGGAACTCCGGAAACGAAAAGATGAAACATCTCGAACCGGGAAATGTGACATGATGAACAACTCCGGAAAGAAGAAACTAGATTACTTGGATGAAACAATAATAAGAACTACGTTATGCCTATACTTCACCAATTTAAATTGATGACAAGCAACGGATTTGGCATACTACTTATTCTTGTAGAAAGGATTAAGAGAGATATAGCGCAAACTTGAGAAGGTATTGATGGAACCACCGGTGGGATTGGAAACAACGAATGAATTGATATGATAACGAAGGAAGTGAAATCTTGAAACGAACCACCGTAAGAATTGAAAATGAAAGTAGCAAAGGCACAATTCACCGGGAAGAATTGGAAAACGAATGAAGATATTTGAGGGGATTTAGATCCAAAAGAACAAAGAGATCATGAGCTGATTAAAGAGCACTTGAACGAAGCACCGGGATAATTGGATAACGGTAGCTGAAATGTGAGGGCGAAGAATTCTTCTAGAACGATGGCCTCCGGATGAAAGAAATGAAAACAACTCATGAAATGCTCCGGATGGGTGAAAAGAATTCTCACAATCGAAAACAATTATGAGGATGGCATGAAGCTAGAACCATGAATCTTCAAGAGAATGGACCAAGATTTAAGAGAAATCCTTCTTCCGTCTTCACATGTTGAGAATGATGACGAGAACCACCACCAAATACTGAGATACTCCGGTAGAATGAAAAACAAAGAGGTTGAGCCAATAATGAAAATGATTTGAAAGCGATCTTGGACAAGGCATATGACTGATGAATTTCATACTTACGTCAAACTTCAAAAAGGATTTGAGAATAGCTCCGGGAAAATTAGAAGAGTCAGGTAAGATCCTGGGAAAAGACCTGTGGGTTAGGGCCCACTCGAAAGAAACATCGTTGAACAATTGATTGAAAGGGGGGATTGCACCGGTTGAATTAAATGACTTGAATGAGATAACAACCTCGAAATATCTTGAACGGATTGAGAATGGAAACACAAGTCTTCCGAGATATCTTCAGCACTCCAGAACAAATGAATATCGAGAAATGAAAGACTAAGAGGTGCACCGGTATGAAAAAGCATTTGACACAAGGAAAAGAATATGATCAACACTGAAAGCTTGGAATTAATCCACCGGAGAAGAAACAACAATGAAGGACGATGAACTTGAAACTGTTGAGCATCTTCATGGGAAATCACCGGATAAGAACATTGAAAGAAAAGAATGAAGAGACTTCACATGAATAAATGGATACTTGATTAAGAAATCTGGGTCCTTGAAGAAAAAGGGTGGGAGGGCGGGAAAATAAAGGCAACTTGGGATGAATGGAAAAAACACCGTTGAGAAATCTTAGAATTGATCTTGCGGATATTGAAAAATGATCGGATCCACTTGAGGAGAAGCACACTGGTTTGGAAAAGAATTGACATGACAATCTCGATAAACAAGAAGGATTAGTATTCACATAGCAATATGAGAACACCATTTAGGAAAGGTATGGATTCAACACTTGACAATGAAGCAACTCGAATACCACAACTCAAAACAAAACAAAGGATTTGGCTTGCAGAATAAGCCGGAACAAATACATATGATAGAGATTGACCCAATCCCATATCATGCATCTGTCGGAAAGATATTCTAGGAGCTACTTGAATTCCCACCTATAAACTCCCGAAACTTTCTGGTTATGCAATCTGGTGTTGGGGATATAGGGGAAGCAATATATCTCACCCAAACTAACAATACCTACATCCAGCTGTATCCATCCGTCAACACATAACCAAAAAAACCTTCGGAAATCGTGTACCTCAACCTTCGAAAAGCATCCGTTATACGAGCTATGGCAATACTCCCGAACTCCCCAGTACTGGGTGACGTCGAGGTTATCTCACCAAAAACTGCATAAAAGAGATTTTCGATGTCGGCAAAACTCAGGTATTCCAGAACTGCAACGATAAAATTGTGACGATAACACCTCGGAGCTCAACTCCCTGGGTCAAAGCCACATAATCGACAGGAGGCACCAAGAACAATGTTCTCGTCACAAAACCATCGGAACGATTCCAAGATACCCGTGTGATCCTAAAAAACATTTTGTGAAATTTGAGGAGAGGAAAGACAAAACATCTACGTCAGGAGACCTCACCAGAGCGACGAAGGGGCTGAGGAGTAAAAAGAATCCTACTCTCCGATATATATAGTCCTAAGACTGAAAATAGTTTTCTTCTATACTCAACAACGGCCAACAATCAAGGGGGCTCCTATGGTCGGTCGAGCCTCTGATACCAACTTGTCACGCCCAATATGCGACCCTATCCAAAAGGAACTCGAAGGTCCCACCAAGGATAGACCCGCATATTGAAACGCTTTTGCAAGGTGGATACCATTACATCAACATTACATAATACATGGGGATACATACAAGAGGCATACAATGCCACATGAATACAACAATACATCATACATAAGAGCAACATCCGACTACGGATGAAACACAAACAGAAGCTCAAACGACATCCACCCTGCTAGCCCAGGCTGCCGACCTGGAACCTATCCCCTGATCGAAGAAGCAAAAGAAGAACTCAACGCAAGCAAGCATCGCTCTCGCGTCATGAACATCGCACAACCTGTACCTGCAACTGTTGTTGTAGTAATCTGTGAGCCACGAGGACTCAGCAATCCCATTACCATGGGTATCAAGACTAGCAAAGCTTAATAGGAAAGGAAGTGGTAAAGTGGTGAGGTTGCAGCAGCGACTAAGCATATATGGTGGCTAACATACGCAAATAAGAGCGAGAGGAGAGCAAAAGGAACGGTCGTCAACTAGTAATGATCAAGAAGTGATCCTGAACTCCTACTTACGTCAAACATAACACAGAAACCGTGTTCACTTCCCGGACTCCGCCGAAAAGAGACCATCACGGCTACACACACGGTTGATGCGTTTTAATTCAGATCTGGTGTCAAGTCATCTACAACCGGACATTAACAAATTCCCATCTGCCTATAACCGCAGGCACGGCTTTCGAAAGATTATACCCTGCAGGGGTGTCCCAACTTAGCCCATGACAAGCTCTCGCGATCAACGAAGGAATAGACCTTCTCCCAGGAAGACCCGATCAGACTCGAAATCCCGGTTTACAAGACATTTCGACAATGGTAAAACAAGACCAGCAAAGCCGCCCGATGCGCCGACAATCCCGATAGGAGCTGCACATATCTCGTTCTCAGGGCAACACCGGATAAGCAAAGCGTACAGGAACCGACGTAACCCAAGTTGCCAAGGGATGGCCCCGCACGGTGCTCTAGTTTGGACCAACACTTAGACAAGCACTGGCCCGGGGGGGCTGTAATAAAGATGACCCTTGGGTTAATTACTCCCAAGGGAAATATAGGTGGTGGTGAGGCAAATGGTAAAACCAAGGTTGGGCCTTGCTGGAGGAGTTTTATTCAAAGCGAACTGTCAAGGGGGTCCCATAAATCACCCGACCGCGTAAGGAACGCAAAATCCGAGAACATAACACCAGTATGACGGAAACTAGGGCGACAAGAGTGGAACAAAACACCAGGCATAAGGCCGAGCCTTCCACCCTTTACCAAATATATAGATGCATTAAAATATAATATAAGAGATATTGTAATATCCCAACATAAACCTGTCCGTCATGGAGCAATCTTCAACTTCACCTGCAACTAGCAACACTATAAGAGGGCTGAGCAAAGCGGTAACATAGCCAAACAATGGTTTGCATAGGAAGGGTGTCAAAGGTTAGAGGTTCATGGCATTTTGGGAGGCTTGAAGAGCAACAGATAGGTAACGCAGCATAGCGATAGAACAAAGCAACTAGCATAGCAATGATAGTAGTGAGATCCAGGGTAGCGGTCATCTTGCCTGAAATCCCGCAAGGAAGAAGAACGAGTCCATGAAGAAGACGACCGAAAGTAGTCGAACGAATCCTCACAATCGCAACATTACCGGAACTAAGAAGCAACACCGGAAAGAAACAAGCAACATGGTAAACACACAAGCATAATCATGGCATGATGCACAATTCAAGTATGATGCATGTCCGGTTTAAAGAGGCATGGCATCGCAAAGTGCAACAAACAATACTACAAATTAAGTGGAGCTCAATATGCTACGAGTTGCATATTGACAAAACACCACATGGACATATTTAGTTTAATCTCGTTTAAGCTACCAAACAATATTAAATGTTGTTAAACATGGCAGGAGGTGAGGCATAATAAAACTAACTATTTAGGCAAGTTTAAATGAGGCCGGAACAACAAACAACAATTCCGGAAAATCCTCATGTCCATATTCTAGTTTTGGTACTGTTCTGCCCTAAACCACATTTTAAGGTTGTTAAACAGGAAAATAAAGTGGACCATGTTAAACTAGGCATTTTTCCACCCCATTTACATATAAAGTTTATTTAAAATGGAGCTACGGTTAATTAGTTATGAAATAAAGCATTTTAACATGGCATATAAGCAAATTAACACAAACAACATTTTAAACATTTTAAACACGGATGAAAGTGACATATTATGAAACTAGATGAGATTCTAAGCATTTTACATATATAAAACATTTTTATATGAAGCACGGTTCAAGAGTTATTAATGCATGAACATGGAGGGGTAATCTGTAAATATGCAATCTCTGGATAATTAGCAAATCGCAGAACGAAAAAAAACTACTCTGGGCCGAATCTGGCAGGGCCAGCAGTGTACAGGAGAGGGGCGCTGGAGGTGCTCACCCTGGGCCAAGGCCCGGAAGGAGGAGGAGGCAGGCCGGCTTGGCCGGGCGCTGCTGGGCCGGGGCCCACGTGGGGGGGGGGGGCGGCCCACGTGGCCGGTAACGCCTGTCGTGGTCTCTCCCGAACAGGGACGAGGCTGGCGGCGCCAGCATCCAACGACGACGAAGGACGGCGGTTCTTAGCGATGGGGAGGCAGAGGAGGCTAGATCCAGCGAGGGAAGGTCGGATCCGGGCGTCGGGAGCCCATTCCCGGCGCCGGAACGGGGCGGGGAGCTCCGGCGGCGGAGCTGGAGGCGAGATCCCCAGGCGGCGGCGGCGCGGTTCCCTACGGGAAGGAGAGAGATAGATCGATGAGAGAGAGTGGAAAACAGAGAAGGGAGAAGGGGGGCGACGGTGACACTCATCCGGGGCGACGGGGAAGCTCAACGGCGGCGTGCCGGTGCAGATCGGGCGGCGGCGCGGGTGCCTTCCCGATCCAGATGGGATCGAGCGGGAGGCGAGCGGGGGGGGGGGGGCGTGGTCGGGCTCGGGTGGGCTTCCCAGGGCCCGATCTGGGTCCTGGCAGGCCCGCGGGCTTCGCGGCGGCGTGGGGAGGCCAGGGGCGACGTGGCGAGGCGCCACTGGCTTGGGACGGCAGCGCAGGTGGTGGCTAGCGGCGGGGGCGGCGCCAGGTGGAGGTGGAAGGCTGGCCGGGCGTGGAAACGGAGGGAGGTTGGTGGCATGGGGCTCGAGGAGGGGGCTTGGCTGCCAAAAATGGAAGGGAGGCTTCCATTTATAGGTAGGGCTAGGGTTTGGGGATTTCCATCCGTTTTCGGACATCGGATCTCGATCCGACAGTCCGGAGCGGAGGGGGTTTTAGGTGGGCTGCAGATGGCTGTGCAGAGGGGGGTTGGACTGAGAAGAGAGAAGAGAAGGCAGCCCGGCAACAGTTTCCGGAGACCGAAAACGTCCGACATAAATACCGACTATATCGCGGTTATATATTTAACAGTTGGGCAGTCAAACGAGCTCCGAATGCGATGAAACTTGGCAGGCGCTCTGTCTACACTATAATAAGACCGCACGACAAGTTGCAACCCATTCCGAGAACATTTTTATGCCACTTATAAAATAATATTTCGGAGGTGCCGCGGGCGCGTGCGAGTGTGTCCGTGCTCAGAACGGACGACGGAGACAACCGGCGGAACCCGAACCGATGCAAGTTTTGAAAAACATGCGGATGAAATGCAGATGATGACATGAGACGAGATGCATAACAAGAACAAAATGCAAAACAACAGACAAAACCCAACCATGGAGGAAATAACATATCGCATCTCCGGAAAAGGCAAGAGTCGGAGTTACGAATATGGAAAGTTGTATCCGGGGCGTTACAACACTCCACCACTATGAGAGGATCTCGTCCGGAGATCTAGGATGGCACCAGAGAGAAAAGGAAGAGGAAGATAAGAGGTAAACTAAGTTGCTTCTTCGACAAATGAGTGAAACCATGAACCTTGAGAGGTTGAGCAATTAGAGATGAACGAGATTGCAAACAATCCGTTAGAAAAGAGGAACAAGGAACATTACGATAACTTGAAGGTTGCAAAGACATGAATCAAGAGTTTAATGGACAAGATAGAATTTGAAACCACTCCGGTTAAAACAAGATGAGAGAGAAAGAATTCGGGCAGCACTCCGGTAGAAAAAATAAGAAAACTTGATAAGCTGAAAAGATATTGAAAAGATGATACAACACTCCGGTTGGGCATGGAAGGAAATATAATTTGAACTTGGCAAAATTAAAGCACTTGGATGAGACTCCGGTTAAAAGAGGAATGATAGACACAACACTCCGGTTAAATGGATCAGCATGGAAAGAACACGATCCTCAAATCGAGATGATGAGTGAAGAGAGCAACATCACAATGCCTCCGGAATGAAAGAATAGAAGCTAGATTGTTGGGATAAAGGGGCAGAGAAGAAAAAGACAATTTCTGCCACAAATGAACTAGGAAAGCATCCTTGCAAAGAAGGATTGAACGGAGTTGTTGGAAAATCAACAACGAAAAACACAAGTTTGTAGTGGGCTTATGGAAAACTTCTCAAAATTGAGGCAAAATTCTGCAACTAACGGAAACAATAGATTGGATTGAGGTCAAAGAAGAGATAACAACTTCTTTCGCCGAGAGGATAGGAGAAAACTCAGATCATTGATAAGCACCACAAATAGCAACATTCCTTAGGGGAAGGCTTTAGGTGAAATCTATACCAAGATAACTCCAAAGAAGAAGTTGATTGGTCGAAAAGATCTCTTGAACAAAGAGAAAATGAAGGATTTAAAATACCTCATTCTTGAGAACATGTGAAACAAGAAACATGAACTCAAAATTATCAAGAATGACATAACACCACCTCAAATGATAAGGTAGAACGAATTGCACTTCGAAATGCAAGATGAAGAATAGTTGAACGCCTCAAAACAAGACATGTGTTGAGCACCATGTTTATTTTTGAGTATAGCTTAGCGGGTCATAACTTCGAGAGAAATCTTGAAGAACAATTGAAGAATGAAAGGAATCCTTGATGAACCACCATGTAGAGCCTCCATGAAGAACTCCGGTGATGAAAGGATGATAGAAAGAAAGAGAAGTTGAAAACACAAGGTGAAACCTTGCGATGATTTAGATGGAGCTTTGCGACGATATAACCGAGAAAACTTGGAACTCCGGAAACGAAAATATGAAACATCTCGAACCGGGAAATGTGACATGATGAACAACTCCGGAAAGAAGAAACTAGATTACTTGGATGAAACAATAATAAGAATTACGTTATGCCTATCCTTCACCAATTTAAATTGATGACAAGCAACGGATTTGGCATACTACTTATTCTCATAGAAAGGATTAAGAGAGATATAGCGCAAACTTGAGAAGGTATTGATGGAACCATCGGTGGGATTGGAAACAACGAATGAATTGATATGATAACGAAGGAAGTGAAATCTTGAAACGAACCACCGTAAGAATTGAAAATGAAAGTAGCAAAGGCACAATTCACCGGGAAGAATTGGAAAACGAATGAAGATATTTGAGGGGATTTAGATCCAAAAGAACAAAGAGATCATGAGCTGATTAAAGAGCACTTGAACGAAGCACCGGGATAATTGGATAACGGTAGCTGAAATGTGAGGGCGAAGAATTCTTCTAGAACGATGGCCTCCGGATGAAAGAAATGAAAACAACTCATGAAATGCTCCGGATGGGTGAAAAGAATTCTCACAATCGAAAACAATTATGAGGATGGCATGAAGCTAGAACCATGAATCTTCAAGAGAATGGACCAAGATTTAAGAGAAATCCTTCTTCCGTCTTCACATGTTGAGAATGATGACGAGAACCACCACCAAATACTGAGATACTCCGGTAGAATGAAAAACAAAGAGGTTGAGCCAATAATGAAAATGATTTGAAAGCGATCTTGGACAAGGCATATGACTGATGAATTTCATACTTACGTCAAACTTCGAAAAGGATTTGAGAATAGCTTCGGGAAAATTAGAAGAGTCAGGTAAGATCCTGGGAAAAGACCTGTGGGTTAGGGCCCACTCGAAAGAAACATCGTTGAACAATTGATTGAAAGGGGGGATTGCACCGGTTGAATTAAATGACTTGAATGAGATAACAACCTCGAAATATCTTGAACGGATTGAGAATGGAAACACAAGTCTTCCGAGATATCTTCAGCACTCCAGAACAAATGAATAGTGAGAAATGAAAGACTAAGAGGTGCACCGGTATGAAAAAGCATTTGACACGAGGAAAAGAATATGATCAACACTGAAAGCTTGGAATTAATCCACCGGAGAAGAAACAACAATGAAGGACGATGAACTTGAAACTGTTGAGCATCTTCATGGGAAATCACCGGATAAGTACATTGAAAGAAAAGAATGAAGAGACTTCACATGAATAAATGGATACTTGATTAAGAAATCAGGGTCCTTGAAGAAAAAGGGTGGGAGGGCGGGAAAATAAAGGCAACTTGGGATGAATGTAAAAAACACCGTTGAGAAATCTTAGAATTGATCTTGCGAATATTAAAAAATGATCGGATCCACTTGAGGAGAAGCACACTGGTTTGGAAAAGAATTGACATGACAATCTCGATAAACAAGAAGGATTAGTATTCACATAGCAATATGAGAACACCATTTAGGAAAGGTATGGATTCAACACTTGACAATGAAGCAACTCGAATACCACAACTCAAAACAAAACAAAGGATTTGGCTTGCAGAATAAGCCGGAACAAATACATATGATAGAGATTGACCCAATCCCATATCATGCATCTGTCGGAAAGATATTCTAGGAGCTACTTGAATTCCCACCTATAAACTCCCGAAACTTTCTGGTTATGCAATCTGGTGTTGGGGATATAGGGGAAGCAATATATCTCAGCCAAACTAACAATACCTACATCCAGCTGTATCCATCCGTCAACACATAACCAAAAAAACCTTCGGAAATTGTGTACCTCAACCTTCGAAAAGCATCCGTTATACGAGCTATGGCAATACTCCCGAACTCCCCAGTACTGGGTGACGTCGAGGTTATCTCACCAACAACTGCATAAAAGAGATTTTCGATGTCGGCAAAACTCAGGTATTCCAGAACTGCAACGATAAAATTGTGACGACAACACCTTGGAGCTCAACTCCCCGGGTCAAAGCCACATAATAGACAGGAGGCACCAAGAACAATGTTCTCGTCACAAAACCATCGGAACGATTCCAAGATACCCGCGTGATCCTAAAAAACATTTTGTGAAATTTGAGGAGAGGAAAGACAAAACATCTACGTCAGGAGACCTCACCAGAGCGACGAAGGGGCTGAGGAGTAAAAAGAATCCTACTCTCCGATATATATAATCCTAAGACTCAAAATAGTTTTCTTCTAGACTCAATAACGGCCAACAATCAAGGGGGCTCCTGTGGTCGGTCGAGGCTCTGATACCAACTTGTCACGCGCAATATGCGGCCCTATCCAAAAGGAAGTCGAAGGTCCCACCAAGGATAGACCCGCATATTGAAACGCTTTTGCAAGGTGGATATCATTACATCAACATTACATAATACATGGGGATACATACAAGAGGCATACAATGCCACATGAATACAACAATACATCATACATAAGAGCAACATCCGACTACGGATGAAACACAAACAGAAGCTCAAACGACATCCACCCTGCTAGCCCAGGCTGCCGACCTGGAACCTATCCCCTGATCGAAGAAGCAGAAGAAGAACTCAACGCAAGCAAGCATCGCTCTCGCGTCATGAACATCGCACAACCTGTACCTGCAACTGTTGTTGTAGTAATCTGTGAGCCACGAGGACTCAGCAATCCCATTACCATGGGTATCAAGACTAGCAAAGCTTAATAGGAAAGGAAGGGGTAAAGTGGTGAGGTTGTAGCAGCGACTAAGCATATATGGTGGCTAACATACGCAAATAAGAGCGAGAGGAGAGCAAAAGGAACGGTCGTCAACTAGTAATGATCAAGAAGTGATCCTGAACTCCTACTTACGTCAAACATAACACAGAAACCGTGTTCACTTCCCGGACTCCGCCGAAAAGAGACCATCATGGCTACACACACGGTTGATGCGTTTTAATTCGGATCTGGTGTCAAGTTATCTACAACCGGACATTAACAAATTCCCATCTGCCTATAACCGCAGGCACGGCTTTCGAAAGATTATACCCTGCAGGGGTGTCCCAACTTAGCCCATGACAAGCTCTCGCGATCAACGAAGGAATAGACATTCTCCCAGGAAGACCCGACCAGACTCAGAATCCCGGTTTACAAGACATTTCGACAATGGTAAAACAAGACCAGCAAAGCCGCCCGATGCGCCGACAATCCCGATAGGAGCTGCACATATCTCGTTCTCAGGGCAACACCGGATAAGCAAAGCGTACAGGAACCGACATAACCCAAGTTGCCAAGGGATGGCCCCGCATGGTGCTCTAGTTTGGACCAACACTTAGACAAGCACTGGCCGGGGGGGGGCTATAATAAAGATGACCCTTGGGTTAATTACTCCCAAGGGAAATATAGGTGGTGGTGAGGCAAATGGTAAAACTAAGGTTGGGCCTTGCTGGAGGAGTTTTATTCAAAGCAAACTGTCAAGCGGGTCCCATAAATCACCCAACCGCGTAAGGAACGCAAAATCCGGGAACATAACACCGGTATGACGGAAACTAGGGCGGCAAGAGTGGAACAAAACACCAGGCATAAGGCCGAGCCATCCACCCTTTACCAAATATATAGATGCATTAAAATATAATATAAGAGATATTGTGATATCCCAACATAAACCTGTCCGTCATGGAGCAATCTTCAACTTCACCTGCAACTAGCAACGCTATAAGAGGGCTGAGCAAAGCGGTAACATAGCCAAATAACGGTTTGCATAGGAAGGGTGTCAAAGGTTAGAGGTTCATGGCATTTTGGGAGGCTTGAAGAGCAACAGATAGGTAACGCAGCATAGCAATAGAACGAAGCAACTAGCATAGCAATGATAGTAGTGAGATCTCGGGTAGCGGTCATATTGCCTGAAATCCCGCAAGGAAGAAGAACGAGTCCATGAAGAAGACGAATGAAAGTAGTCGAACGAATCCTCACAATCGCAACATTACCGGAACTAAGAAGCAACACCGGAAAGAAACAAGCAACATGGTAAACACACAAGCATAATCATGGCATGATGCACAATTCAAGTATGATGCATGTCCGGTTTAAAGAGGCATGGCATGGCAAAGTGCAACAAACAATACTACAAATTAAGTGGAGCTCAATATGCTACGAGTTGCATATTGACAAAACACCACATGGACATATTTAGTTTAATCTCGTTTAAGCTACCAAACAATATTAAATGTTGTTAAACATGGCAAGAGGTGAGGCATAATAAAACTAACTATTTAGGCAAGTTTAAATGAGGCCGGAATAACAAACAACAATTCCGGAAAATCCTCATGTCCGTATTCTAGTTTTGGTACTGTTCTGCCATAAACCACATTTTAAGGTTGTTAAACAGGAAAATAAAGTGGACCATGTTAAACTAGGCATTTTTCCACCCCATTTACATATAAAGTTTATTGAAAATGGAGCTACGGTTAATTAGTTATGAAATAAAGCATTTTAACATGGCATATAAGCAAATTAACACAAACAACATTTTAAACATTTAAAACATGGATGAATGTGACATATTATGAAACTAGATGAAATTCTAAGCATTTTACATATATAAAACATTTTAATATGAAGCACGGTTTAAAGAGTTATTAATGCATGAACATGGAGGGGTAATCTGTAAATATGCAATCTCTGGATAATTAGCAAATCGTAGAACGGAAAAAAAACTACTCTGGGCCGAATCTGGCTGGGCCAGCAGTTACAGGAGAGGGGCGCTGGAGGTGCTGACCCTGGGCCAAGGCCCGGAAGGAGGAGGAGGCAGGCCGGCTTGGCCGGGCGCTGCTGGGCCGAGGCCCACGTGGGGGGGGGGGCGCGGCCCACGTGGCCGGTAACGCCTGTCGTGGTCTCTCCCGAACGGGGATGAGGCTCGCGGCGCCGGCATCCAACGGCGACGGAGGACGGCGGTTCTCAGCGATGGGGAGGCAGAGGAGGCTAGATCCGACGAGGGGAGGCCGGATCCGGGCGTCGAGAGCCCATTACCGGCACCGGAACGGGGCGGGGAGCTCTGGCGGCGGAGCTGTAGGCGAGATCCCCAGGCGGCGGCGGCGCGGTTCCCTACGGGGAGGAGAGAGATAGATCGATGAGAGAGATAGGAAAATAGAGAAGGGAGAAGGGGGGCGACGGTGACACTCATCCGGGGCGACGAGGAAGCTCAACGGCGGCGTGCCGGTGCAGATCGGGCGGCGGCGCGGGTAACTTCCCGATACAGATGGTATCGAGTGGGAGGCGAGCAAGGGGGCGCGTGGTCGGGCTCAGGTGGGCTTCCCAGGGCCCGATCTGGGTCCTGGCAGGCCCGCGGGCTTCGCGGCGGCATGGGGAGGCCAGGGGGCGACGTGGTGAGGCGCCACTGGCTCGGGATGACAGTGCAGGTGGTGGCTAGCGGCGGGGGCGGCGCCAAGTGGAGGTGGATGGCTCGTCGGGCACGGAAACGGAGGGAGGTTGGTGGCGCGGGGCTCGAGGAGGGGGCTTGGCTGCCAAAAATGGAAGGGAGGCTTCCATTTATAGGTAGGGCTAGGGTTTGGGGATTTCCATCCGTTTTCGGACATCGGATCTCGATTCGACGGTCCAGAGCGGAGGGGTTTTTAGGTGGGCTGCAGATGGCTGTGCAGAGGGGGGTTGGACTGAGAAGAGAGAAGAGAAGGCAGCCCGGCAACAGTTTCCGGAGACCGAAAACGTCCGACGTAAATACCGACTATATCGCGGTTATATATTTAACGGTTGGGCAGTCAAACGAACTCCGAATGCGATGAAACTTGGCAGGCGCTCTGTCTACACTATAATAAGACCGCGCGACAAGTTGCAACCCATTCCGAGAACATTTTTATACCACTTATAAAATAATATTTCGGAGGTGCCGCTTGCGCGCGCGAGTGTGTCTGTGCTCAAAACGGACAACGGAGAGAACCGGCGGAACCCGAACGGATGCAAGTTTTGAAAAACATGCGGATGAAATGCAGATGATGACATGAGACGAGATGCATAACAAGAACAAAATGCAAAACAACAGACAAAACCCAACGATGGAGGAAATAACATATCGCATCTCCGGAAAAGGCAAGAGTCGGAGTTACGAATATGGAAAGTTGTATCCGGGGCGTTACACTTTCTCACTCGTAGCGATGCTAAGAGTCTGTTGGAATTATGTTAGCAGTTATTGCATTATTTATGAAATATTGCAGATAGGATGTCAAAACATTGTTTCCTTGACGATTTTCTTGAGAAAAGGTTGTATGTGATACAACCAGAAGGTTTTGTCAATCCTGAAAGATGCTAACAAGTATGCAAAGCTCCAGTAGTCCTTTTAAGGACTGGAGTAAGCATCTCGGAGAAGGAATATACGCTTTGATGAGATGATCAAAGATTTTGGGTTTATACAAAGTTTATGAGAAACTTGTATTTCCAAAGAAGTGAGTGGGAGCACTATAGAATTTCTGATGAGTATATGTTGTTAACATATTGTTGATCAGAAATGTTGTAGAATTTCTAGAAAGCATATAGGGTTATTTGAAAAGTATTTTTCAATGTAAAACCTGGATTAAGCTACTTGAACATTGAGCATCAAGATCTATAAGGATAGATCAAAAAACGCTTAATAGTACTTTCAAATGAATACATACCATGACAAGATTTTGAAGGAGTTCAAAATAGATCAGTAAAGAAGGAGTTCTTGGTTCTGTTATAAGGTGTGAGTATTGAGTAAGACTCAAGACCTAACCACGACAGAAGAGAGAGAAAGGACGAAGGTCGTCCCCTATGCTTTAGACGTAGGCTCTACAGTATGCTATGCTGAGTACCGCACCTGAAGTGTGCCTTGCCATGACTCAGTCAAGGGGTACAAGAGTGATCTAGGAATGGATCACATGACAACGGTCAAACTTAACCTTAGTAACTAGTGGACTAAGGAATTTTCTCGATTATGGAGGTGGTAAAAAAGTTCGTCGTAAAGGGTTACGTCGATGCAAACTTTGACACTAATCCGGATGACTCTGAGTAGTAAACCGGATTCGTATAGTAGAGCAGTTATTTGGAATAGCTCCAAGTAGCGCCTGGTAGCTGCATCTACAAGATGACATAGATATTTGTAAAGCACACACCGATCTGAAAGGTTCAGATCCTTTGACTAATAACCTCTCTCACAAGCGAGATATGATCAAACCCCATGGGTGTTGATTCATTACAATCACATAGTGATGTGAACTAGATTATTGACTCTAGTGCAAGTGGGAGACTATTGGAAATATGCCCTAGAGGCAATAATAAAATGGTTATTATTGTATTTCCTTGTTCATGATAATTGTCTATTGTTTATGCTATAATTGTATTAACTGGAAACCATAATACATGTGTGAATACATAGACCACAACATGTCCCTAGTGAGCCTCTAGTTGACTAGCAAGATGATCAATAGATGGTTATGGTTTCCTGACCATGGACATTGGATGTCATTGATAACGGGATCACATCATTAGGAGAATGATATGATGGACAAGACCCAATCATAAGCATAGCACAAGATCGTGTAGTTCGTTTGCTAAAGCTTTTCTTATGTCAAGTATCATTTCCTTAGACCATGAGATTGTGCAACTCCCGGTTACCGTAGGAATGCTTTGGGTGTACCAAACGTCACAACGTAACTGGGTGGCTATAAAGGTGCACTACAGGTATCTCCCAAAGTGTCTGTTGGGTTGGCACGAATCGAGACTGGGATTTGTCACTCCGTATGACGGAGAGGTATCTCTGGGCCGACTCGGTAATGCGTCATCATAATGAGCTCAATGTGACTAAGTAGTTAGTCACGGGATCATGCATTACGGAACGAGTAAAGTGACTTGCCGTAGCGAGATTGAACGGGGTATTGGGATACCGACGACCGAATCTCGGGCAAGTAACATACCGATTGACAAAGGGAATTGTATACGGGATTGATTGAATCCTCGACATCGTGGTTCATCCGATGAGATCATCGTGGAACATGTGGGAGCCAACATGGGTATCCAGATCCCGCTATTGGTTATTGGCCGGAGAACGTCTCGGTCATGATTGCATGGTTCCTGAACCCGTAGGGTCTACACACTTAAGGTTCAGTGACGCTAGAGTTGTTATGGGAAATAGTATGTGGTTACCGAAGGTTGTTCGGAGTGTCGGATGAGATCCCGGACGTGACGAGGAGTTCCAAAATGGCCCGGAGGTGAAGATCGATATATTGGACGAAGGGTATTGGAGTACGAAAGTGTTCCGGGGGTACCAGTCTAAGGCCAGCATGACCGAAAGGTGTTTCGGGGGGGCCGGCAAGTGTTGCAGGGCCTCATGTGCCAAGGGGAGGGGGCAAACCAGCCCACTAAGGGGCTGTGCGCCCCCCACACCCTTTCCCACGTTGCTTGGGGAGGTGGGGTGCCTCCACCTGGCTTGGGAGGCAATCCTCCACCTGCTTGGCTTGGGGGGCAAGTCTCCCTAGGATTTTCCCTAGGGAGATCCAATCTGCTTGGCCGCCGCCCCCTAGGGGAACCCTAGGGTGCCTCCTCCACCCCTTCCCCCTATATATAGTGAGGGAGAGAGAGGGCATCTGTAACCCTTCCCCTCGTGCAGCCCTCTCCCTCCTTCAACACCTCCTCCTCCTCCATAGTGCTTGGCGAAGCCCTGCTGGAGAACCACGAGCTCCACCACCACCACGCCGTCGTGCTGCCGGAGCTCTCCCTCAACTTCTCCTCTCCCCTTGCTAGATCAAGAAGGAGGAGACGTCCCCAGGCTGTACATGTGTTGAATGTGGAGGCGCCGTCTGTTCGGCGCTAGATCGGATCTTCCGCGATTTGAATCACCGCGAGTACGACTCCATCATCCGTGTTCTTGTAACGCTTCCGCTTAGCGATCTTCAAAGGTATGAAGATGCTCATCCTCTCCCACTCTTGTTGCTAGAATCTCCATAGATTGATCTTGGTGATGCGTAGAAAATTTTGAATTTCTGCTACGTTCCCCAACAAGGCTTGCCTGGAAGCTCTGATGAAAGGGAAGAAGGGTCGTCGCCGATGTAGTCGATCACAACGGCATCAACATCGGTCTCGGGGTCTACCGGAGAGAAGAAGGGGGAAGAAACAATAAATACAGAGCAAACAAGTGCAATACTAAGCATGACAAGAGAAAAGCAGCGCTAGGGGTGTTATAACGCATGGCTACACGATACCGGCGCAGGGGGAATGTTGAAAATATGCCCTAGAGGCAATGATAAAATGATTATTATTATATTTCCTTGTTCTTGATAATTGTCTATTGTTCATGCTATAATTGTATTAACCGGAAACAGTGATACATGTGTGAGTACATAGACCACAACATGTCCCTAGTGAGCCTCTAGTTGACTAGCTCGTTGATCAACAGATAGTCATGGTTTCCTGACTATGGACATTGGATGTCATTGATAACAGGATCACATCATTAGGAGAGTGATGTGATGGACAAGACCCAATCCTAAGCATAGCACAAGATCGTGTAGTTCGTTTGCTAAAGCTTTTCTAATACCAAGTATCAGTTTCTTAGACCATGAGATTGTGTAACTCCCGGATGCCGTAGGAGTGCTTTGGGTGTACCAAACGTCACAACGTAACTGGGTGACTATAAAGGTACACTACAGGTATCTCGAAAGTGTCTGTTGGGTTGACACGAATCGAGACTGCGATTTGTCACTCCGTATGACGGAGAGGTATCTCTGGGCCCACTCGGTAATGCATCATCATAATGATCTCAATGTGACCAAGTGGTTGGTCACGGGATCATGCATTACGTACGAGTAAAGTGACTTGCCGGTAACGAGATTGAACGAGGTATTGGGATACCGACGATCGAATCTCGGGCAAGTAATGTTCTGATTGACAAAGGGAACTGTATACAGGATTACTTGAATCCTCGACATCGTGGTTAATCCGATGAGATTATCATGGAACATGTGGGAGGCAACATGGGTATCCAGATCCTGCTGTTGGTTATTGGCCGGAGAGCTGTCTCGGTCATGTCTGCATGATTCCCGAACCCGTAGGGTCTACACACTTAAGGTTCGGTGACGCTAGGGTTATTAGGAAGACTTGTATGTGATTACCGAATGTTGTTCGGAGTCCCGGATGAGATCCCGAACGTCACGAGGAGTTCCGGAATGGTCCGGAGGTGAATATTTATATATATGGGAAGTTGTAATACGGTCACCAGAAAGTTTCGGGGGCATACCGGTATTGTACCGGGGCCACTGGAAGGGTTCCGGGGGTCCACCGGGAGGGGCCACCTCTCCCGGAGGGCCTCATGGGCCGTGGAGGGAAGGTAACCAGCCCTTAGAGGGCTGGGCGCATCCCCCCTTGGGCCCATGCGCCTAGGGTTGGGGGGAAACCCCAAGGGGGGCGCCCCCCTTGCTTAGTGGGCAAGTCCCCCCCCCCTTGGCCGCCGCCCCCCCTCTAGATCTCATCTAGAGGGGGCTGGCCCCCTTCCTCCTCACCCTATAAATAGAGGGGCGAGGGGAGGGCTGCATAGACACCTCCAAGGCGCAGCCCCTCCCCTCCCCAACACCTCTCCTCCTCCGCAGAAGCTTGGCGAAGCCCTGCCGGAGTACTGCCTCTCCATCACCACCATGCCGTCGTGCTGCTGTTGGAGCTTTCTTCCTCAACCTCTCCCTCCTCCTTGCTGGATCAAGGCGCGGGAGACGTCTCCGCTCCGTACGTGTGTTGAAGCGGAGGTGCCGTCCGTTCTGCGCTAGGATCTTCGGTGATTTGGATCACGACGAGTATGACTCCATCAACCCAGTTCTCTTGAACGCTTCAGCTCTCGATCTACAAGGGTATGTAGATGCACTCCTATCTCTCTCGTTGCTAGATGACTCCATAGATTGATCTCGGTGATGCGTAGAAAATTTTTATTTTCTGCAACGATCTCCAACAGTGGCATCATGAGCTAGGTCTATGCGTAATTTCTATGCACGAGTAGAACATAATTTTGTTGTGGGCGTAGATTTTGTCAATTTGCTTGCCACTACTAGTCTTATCTTGTTTCGGCGGCATCGTGGGATGAAGCGGCCCGGACCGACCTTACACGTACACTTACGTGAGACAGGTTCCACCGACTGACATGCACTAGTTGCATAAGGAGCCACGGAGCTGCGATGCTCGATGCAGGGCCCGTGCGGAGACTGCAACGCGCATAGGCCACAACAGGCACATGGTTAGGGCGCGAACTTGCCCGGACAGAGGAAGGCGACCTCGGCCATGGTCGAGGCGGCTTGACGGTGAAGGAACAAGGGGGAAAGGGGAGTGGGAGTGGCTCACCCCGGGGAGGCCGACAATAAGCTCGATTGGGACAGAGGCTTGCCGAAGCGCGAGATGACACGGTGGCCATGGTGACGAATGACGGCAGGGATGATGTCGAGGGGGGGTGGATAGAAGGGGCCACGACTCCAGCTCGAGGTAGTCGGCTACGTAGAAGACGGCAATGGAGCTAGATGGCGCGTCAGACGGGCAAGGGAGGAGTGGCGCTCGCCGCGGTGGTGCACGCCAACAACCACAGGGGCGGCGGGGGTGCTTGATGAGAAGGGAGCGAGTGGAGAGGGGAATGGGCGAGGGGGATGGCTAGGGTTCGGCCCGGGGCTATGTAGGCAAGGAGGGAATGGTGGATGGGCGCCACGGCGTCGCCTTGTGCCGTGGCGGCTATCATCGGTGTCCACGATTGCGTGAACATGGGAGAGAGGGGGGTTAAGCGTAGGTGGGCTGGCCTGGCCAGTTGGCTGGGCCAAGGCCTAGTGAGGGGGGGCTTGTTTCGCCCTTTGTATTTTTCTTTTTTTATAGTTTTATAATTTAAACAGCTAGCCCCTGTTTATACATTACAGAGCATTTAAACACATTATAAAAATGTTGTTTCAACATGACAAATTTCCGGGGGTTATTTACCCCACTTTAAACATTTTAGTTTGAATGTTAGAAAACTTTTGTCGTTTGCCTTGATTTGAATTTTTAATTCGAATGGGATTGTATCATCGTGCGATTAACAATAGTAATCCCGGTGACGAGTCATCATTAGCTGAGGATTACTGTAGCTTAATTATCTGAGCGTTACAATTCTCCTCCACTACAAGAAATCTCATCCAAGATTTAGGAGGCAGAGGGAAACAAAGTGGGGTATTCTTCATGCAGGTGATCCTCGCGTTCCCAAGTGGCTTGATCTTCAGAGTGATGCGACCACTGGACCTTGAGGAACTTGATCGCCTTTTGACGTGTGCGGCGTTCAGCTTGGTCGAGAATGTGGACCGGATGCTCTTTATAGGAGATGTCATGTTGCAACTCGAGCACTTCATGATCCACTGCTCGGATTGCATACTTGAAGCAATGGCGCAACTGTGACACGTGGATCACATCATGAACTTGAGAAAGGTTTGACGAAAGCTCCAACTGGTATGCCACTTTTCCACGCCTTTCGAGATAGTGAAAGGACCAATATAGTGAGGAGCTAGCTTGCCCTTGATCCTGAAGCGACGTGCACCCTTCATTGGTGTGACTCGAAGATAAGCCTTTTCGCCAGGTTGATAGACCATGTCTTTGTAATGACGGTCATACTGACTTTTCTGACGCGACTGGGCAGTCTTGAGATTCTCGCGACTGATGTGAACTAGTTCTTCGGCGTGTTGGATAATATCCAGACCGAAGAGTGGATGTTCCCTAGTTTCTGACCAGTTTAGAGGGGTTTGGCACTTTCGTCCACATAATGCTTGAAAGGGAGCCATCTTCAGACTAGCTTGAAAGCTATTATTATAAGAGAATTCGATATATGGGAGAGATTCCTCCCATTTCTTGCCGAAGGAAATAACACAAGCTCGAAGCATGTCTTCAAGAACTTGATTGACGCGTTCAACTTGTCCCTGAGACTGGGGGTGAAAAGCGGTGCTGAATGACTGATGACCCACAAGTGTATGGGGTCATTTGTAGCCCTTTTAGAAAATAAGAGTGTCGAACCCAACGAGGAGCAGAAGGAAATGACAAGTGGTTTTCAGCAAGGTAATGTCTGCAAGTGCTAAAAATGTAAGTAGCAGAGTAGTTTGGTAGCAAGATAATTTGTAACGAGCAAGTAACAGTAGTAGTAACAAAAGTGCAGCAAGGTAGCCCAAATCTTTTGAGGCAAAGGACATGCCAAAACGGTTTCTTATGATAAGCAAAGTGTTCTTGAGGGTACACGGGAATTCATCTAGTCACTTTCATCATGTTGGCTTAATTCGTGTTCGGTACTTTGATAATTTGATATGTGGGTGGACCGGTGCTGTTCTTACTTGAACAAACCTCCTACTTATGATTAACCCTCTTGCAAGCATCCGCAACTACGAGAAAAGTATTAAGAATAAATTTTAACCATAGCATTAAACTTTTGGATCCAATCGGTCCCTTGCGGAATAGCGCATAAACTGGGGTTTAAGCTTCTGTCACTCTCGCAACCCACCATCTAACAACTACTCCACAATTCATTCCCTTAGGCCCAAATATGGTGAAGTGTCATGTTGTCTCCATTCACATGACACCACTAAGAGAATGGCAACATACATACCATCAAAATATCGAATACATATCAAGTTCACATGATTACTTGCAACATGATTACTCAGGTGACCTCAAGAACAAAAGTAACTACTCACAAATGATAAACATGCTCAAGATCAGAGAGGTATTGAATAGCATAATGGATCTGAGCATATAATCTTCCACCAAATAAACCATATAGTAATCAAGTACAATATGTAATCAACACTACTAGTCACCCACGGGCACCAATCTATAGTTTTGATACAAAGATTGAACATGAGAGATGAACTAGGGTTTGATAGGAGTTGGTTCTATGAAGATTTTGATGAAGATAGCCCTCCCCAAGATGGGAGAGTTGTTGGTGATGATGATGACGATGATTTCCCCCTCCGGGAGGGAAGTTCCCCCGAAGGAATCGCTCCGCCGGAGGTCAAAAGTGCTCCTGCCTAAGTTCCGCCTCGAGCCGGCGGCGCTTCGTCCCGAATGTCCTCCCCTTATTTTTTCTAGGTCAAAATGACTTATAAACCAGAAGATCGGCACCAGAGGTGAACCGAGGAGGGCAGCACCCACCAGGGCGCGCCTGGGCCTCCTGGCACACCTAGGTGGGTTGTGCCCACCTGGTGGCCCTCCTCTGGTACTTATTTGCTCCAATATTCCTTAAATATTCCATAAAAATCCCCGAGGATTTTCAGCTCATTTGGAGTTGTGTAGAATAGGTAGCTTGGCATAGCTTTTTCAGGTCCAGATTTCCAGCTGCCAGAATTCTCCCCCTTGGTGCATACCTTGCATATTATGAGAGAAAAGGCATTAGAATTACTCCAAGAAGCACTATTATACAATAAACCACATAAATAACAGTAGGAAAACATGATGCAAAATGGACGTATCAACTCCCCCAAACATTCATCACATGATGAGACGATCTTACGGGCATCCTTGAATAGAGTAGGCCAATAAAACCAGATTGCAATACCTTATGAGCGGTTCTGTCTCCCGCGTGATTCCTCCATAAGCTTCAGAGTGACATTTCCATAGGATTTGTTCCTGTTCATGCTCAGGTACGCAACATCTAATAATACCATCTACTCCTTCTTTATAAAGATGTGGGTCATCCCAAAAGTAATGTCTTAAATCATATAAGAATTTTTTCTTTTGTTGGCATGTGAAGCTAGGTGGTATGTATTTAGCAACAATATAATTAGCATAGTTAGCATACCAAGGTGTACTATGAGAAACATTTATTGCAGCTAGTTGTTCATCAAGGAAGCTATCATTAATTGGTTGTGGGTCATCAAGAATATTTTCAAGTCTAGACATGTTATCAGCCACGGGGTACTCTGCTCCTTTCCTATCAGTAATATGCAAATCAAATTCTTGTAGAAGAAGAACCCACCTAATGAGTCTAGGTTTAGCATCTTTCTTTTCCATAAGATATTTTATAGCAGCATGATCGGTGTGGACAATTACTTTAGAATCAACAATGTAAGATATGAATTTATCACAAGCAAACACCACTACTAAGAATTCTTTTTCAGTAGTAGCATAGTTTCGTTGAGCACTATCTAGAGTTTTACTAGAGTAATGAATAACATTTAGTTTCTTATCAACTCTTTGTCCTAGAACAGCACCAACAACATAATCACTAGTATCACACATAATCCCAAAAGGCAAGTTCCAATCAGGTGGTGAACAACAAGTGCAGTGATTAGGGCTTTCTTTAGTGTTTCAAAGGCTTCCATACAATCATCATCAAACACAAAGGGAATATCCTTTTGCAAAATATTATTAAGAGGCCTAGAAATTTTAGAAAAGTCTTTTATAAACGTCCTGTAGAAACCAACATGACCAAGGAAACTACGAATACCTTTGATATCTTTAGGACATGGCATTTTCTCAATTGCATCAACCTTGGCTTTGTCCACCTCAATGCCTCTTTCAAAAATTTTGTGGCCCAAGACAATACCTTTATTAACCATAAAGTGGAACTTCTCCCAATTCAAGACAAGATTTGTTTTTTCATATCTCTGCAAAACACGATCAAGATTGCTTAAACAATCATCAAAAGACTTCCCATAAACAGAGAAGTCATCCATGAAAACCTCAACAATCTTTTCACAAAAATCAGAGAAGATAGCAGTCATACATCTTTGAAAGGTAGCAGGTGCATTACATAAATCGAGAGGCGTACGCCTATAAGCAAATGTTCCAAAAGGACAAGTAAAAGTGGTCTTTTCTTAATCATATTGTAAAACAGGTATTTGTGAAAAGCCAGAGTATCCATCAAGGAAGCAAAAATGTGCGTGTGCGTGCATAGATAATCTTTCTAACATTTGATCGATAAAAGGCAGATGGTAATGATCTTTTCTCGTAGCTTTATTTATTTTTCTATAATCAATTACCATTCTGTAGCCCGTGACAATTCTTTGTGGAATAAGCTCATTCTTATCATTACGAACAACCGTTATACCTCCCTTCTTAGCGACACAATGAACAAGACTTACCCATCTACTATCAGCTATAAGATAGATTATACCTGCTTCCAGAAGTTTCAATATTTCCGTTCTTACCACTCCTTTCATATTTGGATTTAACCGACATTGGTGATCAACAACGGGTTTAGCACCAGGTTCCACATTAATCTTGTGCTGACATAGAGTGGGACTAATGCCCTTAAGATCATCAAGAGTATATCCAATAGCAGCCATGTGCTTCCTTAGTACTTTCAATAATCTTTCATCTTCATGTTCTGAAAGGTTAGCACTGATAATAATAGGATATATCTTCTTTTCATCAAGATAAGCATATTTCAAAGTGTTTGGTAATTGTTTTAGTTCAAACACATGATCACCTTTAGGTGGAGGAGGACCTCCTAGAGTTTCAATTGGCAGATTGTGTTTAATAAGAGGTGGTTGTTGGAAAAAGATTCTATCTATTTCATTTCTTTCACGCATATGCAAATCATTTTCATGCTCTAGTAAATATTGTTCCAAAGGATCAGTAGGAGGCACAACAATAGAAGCAAGACCAATAATTCCATCCTTACTAGGCAAATCTTTCTTATGAGGTTGTTTACTAAACTTGGAAATATTAAACTCGTGAGATTCATCACCAAAGCTAAAACCAACAATTTGTTTCTCACAATCTATTTTAGCATTGACGGTGTTCAAGAAAGGTCTACCAAATATAATGGGACAAAAGTCATCTTGTGGGGTGCTAAGAACAAGAAAATCAGTAGGGTATTTTATTTTCCCACCCAAGACTTCAACATCTCTAAGAATCTCAATTGGTGATATAGTATCTCTATTATCAAGTTTAATAGTAACATCTATATCTTCTATTTCAGTAGGTGCTATTTCATCTTTCATTTCTTCATATAATGAGAAAGGAATAGCACTCACACTAGCACCTAGGTCACATAAACCATGATAACAGTGATCTCCTATCTTAACTGAGATGACAGGCATGCCAAAGACTGGTTTATGTTTATCTTTTCCTTTAGGTTTAGCAATTCTAGAAGCTTCATCACAAAACTAAATAACATGCCCATCAATATTATCAACTAAGTGATCTTTAACCATAGCAACACTAGGTTCAACTTTGATTTGTTCACATAGTTTGGATGTTCTAACATAACTTTTGTTGTCCACAGTTGAAACTTTAGCATGTTCTTTCATCCTTACAGGAAAAGGTGGGTTTTCAATATAAGCAGTGGGAACAACTGGATCAATATTGTAAATGATAGTTTCTTCTTTAGCTTTTACTGGTTCTTTAACTTCTTCTTTAATTGGTGGGTGATATTTAAACCACTTCTCCTTAGGGAGATCAACATGAGTAGCAAAAGATTCACAAAAGGAAGCTACTATCTCAGAGTCAAGTCCATATTTAGTGCTAAACTTTCGAAAAGCATCGATATTCATAAAATATTTAATACAATCAAACTTAGGTTCAATACCTGACTCTTTACCTTCGTCGAGCTCCCAATCTTCAGAGTTGCGTTTAATTCTTTCTAAAAGATCCCACCGGAATTCAATGGTCTTCTTCATAAAAGAACCAGTACAAGAAGCATCGAGCATGGATTGATCATTATGAGAAAGCCAAGCATAAAAATTCTGAATAATAATTTATCTCGAGAGCTCCTGATTGGGGCATGAATATAACATTGACTTAAGCCTCCCCAAAGCTAGAGTGATACTTTCTCCTTCACGAGGCCAAAAATTATATATATAATTCTGATCACGATGAACTAGATGAATAGGATAAAATTTCTGATGAAATTCCAAATTTAAACGGTTCCAGGTCCAAGATCCAATATCATCGCATAGCCTATACCATGTGAATGCTTTTCCCTTCAGGATAAAGGGAAAACCTTCTTCTTAGGTTCTTCCCCGGGCAAACCTGCAAGCTTAAATAATCCACAAATTTCATCCACATATATCAAGTGCATATCACGATGTTCGGTTCCATCTCCTGCATAAGGATTAGCTAGCAGTTGTTCTAACTTACCCGAAGGAATTTCATATGCAATATTTTTAGTAGGTGCATTAGGTTGAGGGGTGACTAATTTTGGTTCCGGTCGAGGTGAACATACCCAAACAAACCCCTCAAAGGATTGTTTTCCATAGTAGCAAGTGACAATAAATTTCAGCACGTAGCAATAATGTTTCCATACCAATTTCCACTTACCAAGAGTGTTTCACTCCCCGGCAACGGCGCCAAAATTTCCTTGATGACCCACAAGTGTATGGCGTCAATTGTAGCCCTTTTCGATAAGTAAGAGTGTCGAACCCAACAAGGAGCGGAAGGAAATGACAAGTGGTTTTTAGCAAGGTAATGTCTGCAAGTGCTAAAATTGTAAGTAGCGGAGTAGTTTGGTAGCAATATAATTTGTAACGAGCAAGTAACAGTAGTAGTAACAAAAGTGCAGCAAGGTAGACCAATCCTTTTGAGGCAAAGGACATGCCAAAATGGTTTCTTATGATAAGCAAAGTGTTCTTGAGGGTACACGGGAATTCATCTAGTCACTTTCATCATGTTGGCTCAATTCGTGTTCGGTACTTTGATAATTTGATATGTGGGTGGACCGGTGCTTAGGTGTTGTTCTTATTTGAAAAAACCTCCTACTTATGATTAACACTCTTGCAAGCATCCGCAACTATGAGAAAAGTATTAATAATAAATTCTAATCATAGCATTAAACTTTTGGATCCAATCGGTCCCTTACGGAATAGCGCATAAACTGGGGTTTAAGCTTCTATCACTCTCGCAACCCACCATCTAAGAACTACTCCATAATGCATTCCCTTAGGCGCAAATATGGCGAAGTGTCATGTAGTCGACGTTCACATGTCACCACTAAGAGAATGGCAACATACATACCATCAAAATATCGAACACATATCAAGTTCACATGATTACTTGCAACATGATTTCTCCCTTGACCTCAAGAATGAAAGTAACTACTCACAAATGATAAACATGCTCAAGATCAAAGGGGCATTGAATAGCATAATGGATCTGAACATATAATCTTCCACCAAATAAACCATATAGTAATCAAGTACAAGATGTAATCAACACTACTAGTCACCCATGGGCACCAATCTATAGTTTTGATACATAGATCGAACACGAGAGATGAACTAGGGTCTGAGAGGAGTTGGTGCTGATAAGATGTTGATGAAGATAGCCCTCCCCAAGATGGGAGAGTTATTGGTGGTGGTGATGACGATGATTTCCCCCTCCGGGAGGGAAGTTCCCCCCGACGGAATCGCTCCACCGGAGGGAAAAAGTGCTCCTGTTCAAGTTCCGCCTCGAGGCGGCGGTGCTTCATCCCGAATGTCCTCCCCTTATTTTTTCTAGGTCAAAATGACTTATATACCAGAAGATGGGCACCGAAGGTGGGCCGAGGAGGGCAACACCAACCAGGGTGCGCCTGCGCCTCCTGGCGCGCCCAGGTGGGTTGTGCCCACCTGGTGGCCCTCCTGTGGTACTTATTTGCTCCAATATTCCTTAAATATTCCATCAAAAAGCCTCGGGGAGTTTCAACTCATTTGGAGTTGTGCAGAATAGGTAGCTTGGCGTAGCTTTTTCAGGTCCAGATTTCCAGCTGCCAGAATTCTCCCCCTTGGTGCATACCTTGCATATTATGAGAGAAAGGGCATTAGAATTACTCCAAAAAGCATTATTATACAATAAAACCACATAAATAAGAGTAGGAAAACATGATGCAAAATGGACGTATCAATGACAGATGAGTTCCCATAGGTTCTTGGAAACTTGGCCAGAATCTTGAAGTGAATAAGCTACCATGATCTGAGCTGATTACCAGTGGAATACGGTGAAGTGAAACAATTCTGGACATATAGAGAGTTGCCAACCGACTAGCAGTGATCGTTTCTTTGACGGCCAAAAAGTGTGCAACTTTAGAAAGCCAGTCAATGAAGACAAGTATAGCATCATTACCCTTCTGTTATTTCAGAAATCCAGTGATGAAGTCCATTTCAACATGGTCCCATTTCCAATCATGAAAAGAGATAGGTTGCAAAGTTCCAGCAGGCATTTGATGTTCTACTTTGATACGACGGCAAATGTCACATTCAACAACATAGCGAGCAATGTCTTGTTTCATGTTTGACCACAAGAATCTCTGACGAATGTCTTGGTACGTCTTGGTGCTACCCAGATGAATAGATAGAGGCGTATCATGAGCCTCTTTCATAACTTCCTGAATCATATCCAGGTTTTCTTTTGAATGAACCACTAGGCGACCTTTAAAGAACAAGGTGTCATCATCTTCAACAGTGAAGAACGAGGGCCTTCCTTTTGCGAGGTAGCGCTTAATCTTCTCAACCTAAGAGTCATACTTCTGCAGTCTCTTGATGCTCTCCACGAGATCTGGCTTGACAACCAGGGTATTGAGGGAACCCTGGGGAACAACACGGAGGTTCATCTTGCGGAACTCCTTAGGAGGGGGAGCGAGTGCACCCAGAGGAACTATGGAGGTTAAGCTTTCTGAATTCTTCAACAAGTGAGAGCTGAACTTTCTGAACCTCGAGATGGTTGCAATATGACTTGCATCTCAAAGCATCAACCATTACATTAGCCTTGCCAGGGGTATAGAAATACCGAAATCAAAGTCTGGTATGGTCTCCATCCATCTCTGCTGATGCAGGTTCAAATCTAGCTGAGTAAATATGTACTTCAGACTTTGGTGGTCGGTGAAGATCTCACAACGATTACCAAGAAGGTAATGCCGCCACTGTTTCAGTGCATGTATGACAGCAGCAAGCACTACAAAAAAAGACACATCCGTGACATTTTGGGCCAAACGATTTTTTTCTGTCATACTTATGACACTTCTATGATGATAATTGTGACAAAACCCGGTATCATCATAGATGTGGTGGGCTCCTACTTCTATGACAAAAAATCATGACAAAAAATGGGCTTTTCATCCTGGGCGGGCCAAAGACACAGCTACATGACATTCTTTGGGCCGCCATGATGAAAAAACCCGTGGTAGAAGCGAGGGCGAGGAAATTTTCGAGGAGTTCCCGGTTATGGTGGGTGGTCGGGGGCCGAGCGATGCGTGTTCCTCTCGTACATGTACGTGGGTGTGTGCGAGGCGTTGGGCTCTAACTGAACCCGAGCGATTGTACTAGCTACATCACTGAACCCGAGTGATTCCTTTGCTACTGCTGCTAACTGAAGCCGATCGAACCCAGCTGCCTCCTTCCCTT